>NC_089783.1:15634281-15651781 GCF_040412425.1 Macrobrachium rosenbergii | reverse complement strand
AAAGTTCTCTTCTTACTGATAAGTGCTTGTTTTCTGGATGTCCAGCCTGGTGTCGCCCTGGGTCCGACCGTGCTCGTTGTCATCGTATGTCATCCTTCCATAGACCCACGAGGTCTCCGATGGAAATTATCGGGAAAATCCGCCGTGTGATGATGACGCAAGATCTCGTCGCAAAACTAGTAGAAGCTTCCATCTGGCGTGGTCGGATGACCAGTTTTTCGATAAGCCAACTAGACAGCAGAAATTGCATTAATTTCCAAATGAGTAATCGACGACCATCGAGAGTGTCGTCATTAGCTCTGCCCATTCAGAGCTCCCATAGGATCGTCCTATAAACGAAAAGTGGTTATATATATATATATATATATATATATATATATATATATATATAATCTATATGTGTGCGTATGTATATGTATATATATATATATATATATATATGTGTGTGTGTGTGTGTGTGTGTGTGTGTGTACACACGAGTATGTGTGCGTGTGTGTGTGTGTATGAGCGCGTCCTTGGTATGTGTTGTGTTTAAAATCAAAATGTACATGTGTGGAGGACAGTGTTACGTAAATGAGAAAAATTCTTGATGTAACTATTTCCGTTTGCCCAAACTCCCTTTCACGATGATTATAAATCTTCATTCCCTCTAGCCTGCAATAGTTCCTTTTTTTCTGCGCTCTCTTTTTATGGTCATATTTCTGGATTAATTTTCCCTCCAGCCATTTTCTGTATCTACTTTATCTCACTCATTTGCCTTATTTAAACACTTTCGTCTAGGCAATGATGACGTCGATCTTATCTACCTTTATAATGATGGTAACTCGACTTTGAAGCATCATTTTTATTTCTCTCATTTCGGAAAGACTTGTATTTAATGACCCTTTTTTCTCTTCCCAGCCCTTAATGATTGCCTCTAACCATATACGAAATGGAAAGGGGCATTCAACAGCGTTAGAATGAAAATATTTCTGTATTTTCTGCTTCTTTTTCCGTTCACCGAGAAAATTTTTACTTCTTGATTTGGAAACATTACACAATTTTCAAAAATTACGAAATCTTTTTGGGAATCGTTTTCTGTTATTTACAGTATGTATGATATGAAATGTTCCTTTGTAGTTTAAGAACACCACCTCTCGAAATATTATATAACACATGAATTGATATGAGGAAACGCAATTTCGAGTAAGAGATTCTGTTTTCACGTACAGATTCGAGACATCGCATTTCTACAGTGAAGAAAGTCCAGATGCTGTCACACAAAGTTATATAAAAAAAAATGGGTGTACTTAAATTTTGCGCATTCGAACAACAAAGTGTTAAAATAAAAGCGGTAAGTTCTGGTCTTGTGTACGGAGCTCGGCAATTTTCCTAAAATTTTTATCCCAATAATGCTGTTTTGTTTTTTAAGACAAGGGTTGTATGTTGCAATCTCTTTCGCCAATCCATCTTTTTATTTCTTGTAAGATATTAGTTTTCTTTCTTTTTAAGAAATAAGATTTTTCACATTTTTACCATTCGTATCTTCCCACAATAAAGCGTTACGCAGTTTTGCCTTTATAAGAAATTGCCGAATGTTACCTATAAATTACTTGTTTCCATTTAAAGTCGTCCCTTTTGTCGTCCTAATGAAAAGGAGTAGAATTTTGCTGTTGTTTTGATATGTTCCCTTTTGCCCTCTCTTTACTATGTAGGTTCTTTTTCCCCTTTCACTCTCCACTCCAGAATTCTGTGATCTCCGCAATCAGTGGTTTGATTTCGTGATAAGGGAGCGTGACTCCTCTGCATTTTCCTTTCGTTATTTTCTGTTTGGGTTGTTAAGGGGCCGTAAATACCTAACGCAGCTCTGATCACGTATCTTTTACAAATGTTGAATGTGGCTGTAGACAGTTTCATTGATCTTTCAGTTATACTGCCGTACAAGTGTACTTACTACTAATGACTCTCTCTCTCTCTCTCTCTCTCTCTCTCTCTCTCTCTCTCTCTCTCTCTCTCTCTCTCTCTCTCTCTCACACACACACACACACACACACACACACACACACACACACACACACTTTGCCTCTAGAAAACAGTATTAGGAGTGTATATGTATGTGTATATATATTATATATACTAGCTGACCAACCTGGCGCTACCAGGGAAAACTCTGAATGACAACCGATAAACTCTCTCTCTCTCCTCCCAACATCTCTCTACTCTCTCACTTCCTCTCCCTATCCTGTTAAGATAATTGCTTCAGTTACATTGCCTAGCATTTTTAACATTATATATTTCACCCCTTCTCACCTCCCATTCCTATTGGCACTGAACTTGGACATAGAGGGCATCGAGAGTGTAAATATTCATCTCGGCGACAAAAACTATGGATTAGACAATAATATCTGTTGTTTTTGGTTATTTTTACATCTCACCCTCTTTCCTATCTGGGCTGAACTTGAACTTAAAGGGCATCAGGAGTGTAAATATTCATCTCAGCGACCTCAAAAACTATGGATTGGACACTGATATCTGTTGTTTTCGGTTATTTTTACATATCGCCCCCTTTCAACCCCTTCTCACCCTCCCTTCCTATCAACCTCGAAAACTATGAATTAAACATTAATATCTGCGTTTTCGCTTATTTTTACATATCACCCCCTTCCCACCCCATCTCACCCCCCCTTCCTATCGGGGCTGAACTTGGACTTGAAGGGCATTGGGAGTGTAAATATTCATCTGAGCTACCTCAAAAACTATGGATTAGACACTGATATCTGTCGTTTTTGGTTATTTTTACATGTCACCCCCTTCCCACCCCCACCCCCTTTGGTGCATGTGGTGTCTTATCCCCACAGTATTCTTTCCCAGATAGTAAGTCATATGTATACCTAGTTTGGTTGAAATTGCTCAGTGAGTTTGAGAGATATGTTGGAACACACACACACACACACACACACATGTACATGCTTACATACATCCATTTATTTTTATATATATATATATATATATATATATATATATATATATATATATATATATATATATATATATATATATATATATATATATAAATTATATATATGTGTGTATGTGTGCATGTGTGCAGTTCTCATTTGTAGGTTGTTTTAGAATTGTGACCAATAAACAAATCGAAGAGCGATAAGATACTTATATACACAAATATAAAGCCATCATGATGCACAAATAAAATAATTTAAAAGATTATTTTGGAAACCAAAATTCATGAAAACAAATTATAATGGATTCATATCTTCATTTTCAAACAGAAATAAATATGGTGATTCTTCTTGGTTGGCTTCTCTAATATTCATTACTAAGCCAAGCGACTGGTTCTGTTCTGTCCCAGTGAAGTGTATAGAGCGTGAACTAATATGGCCACCGAACAGAGCTTTTAATGTAGTTGAGTAAACCTCACTGGAATATGCATTTAAGCATGTATTTTATGCTTGATATCGAAATAACATTTCCGTTGATTTCCCTTCAGTTTTTTATAAGATCTACTGAAAGGAAAAATTTACTGTTTCCCAGGCAACGACTCTTATTGCATGAAGGCGATTAAAGGCTAAATCAAGAAAAAATTGCTCAATACAGGTTTGATACTTGGAGCGAAAATAGGCTGTTACATTGTTAACTGATTCTCTCAGCACTGACCTGTTATTTATTTCGTAATTTGCTTTCAGCAAATTACCAAAGTACAAAAATTAAAAATGAAATGCAGTATAAAAGGAAAACCTATGTCTCGCATACACTCTTATTAGTACGCTTGCATTTTAAATAACCATCTTATCACTACGGCAAATGAAAGCATTTGCTCATCATTTGACGAATTCCTTGTGATCATATGCAGAACTAACGTAAATATTGTATAATCTGCGATGAAAGATTTAAGAATTACATCTGAAAATTGAGCCTCATTTACTTTATGTATTTGGTTATATTGAATAGTTTTATGTGTTCTTATCACGGCAATATGTTTCAGTGTTAGTCATGTTGCTATACTTAGAGAAAATGAACCAGGTGGTACTGGCAAATGCCCATGCTACTGAACTAAATAACACACGTAAGATATTTTATTTTGCATTACCTTGTCGTAAATGTCCTAGAAACGTTCTCTGTGAAGTGTAATAAAGTCGAGTCAGTTATTGTCTGATAGATTACGCCGATGTATTTTTAGCATACGCTGAATTTATCGTCCGGAATAATAATACAAGAAAGGACTGTATCATAAAACACCCTTCCATTAAATCCATTTGCTTATAATAGGGAGCAAATAAGGCATAATTTCCTTTAGCAAATGATTGATAACGTCAGCGCATGATTTTCTCTTGAGATTCAGGAAGTTAATTCTAAATGTCTATTCTTACGTAAGATCTCTTCAAGTCAGGAGCTTTGCAAAAAACAAAATCAGTTTCATAAGGAACTTTATTTGGCATTTTTAAGACATATTTGATTGTGCATATATTTTTTATGCCAAGAGAGCTTTTCGTTTTAATGAAATTATATCATGAGATAAGTCTCCTTTTTGTCGCTGTAATCTATTGAAATGAAACAACACATGGTGATTCACGCACTTCTAATCCATTGCGTCTGCAATAATTAGTTTTACAATTCAAAAAACACAGTCGTTGGAAATTTGAAGTTTTGGCAATGGTAAAGCGTGAGAAAATAAAGATTACGTTTGCTCACTAAAGTCACTGTTCACAAGCACATTATGCTGATATACTGTAAACACACTCACGCACACACTAATATATATATATATATATATATATATATATATATATATATATATATATATATATATATATATACATACATACATATACATACATACATACATACATACATACATACATACATACATACATATATAAAGCTATGTATGTATGTAAATATGTATATGTATAAATATACATTTAATAATTTATTTATTTGTGCATGTCTGTCTCAGTGAATCGTCATTTATCTTACATGTGTAATTATTGCATCCACCAGGACGTAATATATGCAAATCCGCTGAGACCAATTAACCCCATCCTTAAAAAGTCTTTCGCTCTGGAATCAGAATTGTCTCGTGCAGCCCAAACAGTTTTCCCTTTATCTCTCTCTCTTTTCTCTTTCCTTCTTTTATCCTCTTGTAAATTCTTTTACGGAAAAATTTTCTCGGAATTTGAGTCATTTTACGAAAGGTTTTCAAAAAGGTAGGAGCTGTTTTTATACATAATTCTTTACTCTTGTCCTTTTTTTAGTTTTCTTCAGATAACTACAGAATCCGAGATACTTTCGAAATTTTTGTCTGAGCCAGATCATTTTTTCGGCCCCAACTCAAACCCAGAAGAGATTCACTGTAAAAATCAGGAATGCCAAGTCCAGTTTTTGTCGGTCGAACCCTCCCACCGCTCGACGGAATTGAGAAAAATGGCAATTCCTTACCTTGGCTTTGGAATGTACAAAAAGAAACCTGTTTGCTTTTAACCATATTTCCTTAGCCTCGTCCTATAAAACATTCACTAAAATTAATAACCGTATATTTGAATTATTTTTGCTTTTATTTCTAGGAGTTCATAATATTTTCATTACAATTTTTTTTCCTCCAACTCTTAATAAGAATAAACACTCCCTCGCTTCTTTTCTCAGTGAGTCAAGACTCATCACTAAAATGAATGTGAGAGGTTAATGAATAGAATCCTCAGTCTAGGAGTCTGTACAAAGCTTATGGCATTCATAGACTGATCGAACTTTCAGCGGTGGAATCGTGAAGTGTTCATCATTGTTATTTTATTTCCTTTTTTTCGTTGCTATAGTTATTACAATTATTATTCAAAGGTAAATAATATCTGAAACCGGTAGGAATCATATTCACAAGGAAATATCGTTATTATTATTATTATTATTATTATTATTATTATTATTATTATTATTATTATTATTATTATTATTATTATCATATTCTAAGCAACCAGCCAGTTGAAAAAGTAGAATGCTGCAAACCAAAGGGGCTTCAATAGTAGAGCAGAAAAGGGTGTTGATAAATAAAGCATAAACTAGGAACGATAAATGCCAAGGAAAAAAATAAAGTAAATAACACTTGAAAATATTATTAAAAACTCAAAGTGATAAAAAAAACTAGTGCAAATATTTTTAAGCACGAAAAGTATTTGCACCAGCTTTTAACGGAAGTTTCAACAATTCAACACATAATTAGGAATACTATTCCACAATATAATCGCAAAAGGAATGAAACTTATTATTCTTAGTATTTTATTGTCTACTCTCCTCCAAAATATATTTGGACAAGCGTCACACATGCCTGCTTCTTTGCAAAGGGCAAACCCCCTGTCACTCGAGGTTCATGAATGCAAATACAGGAGGTGTCCGAAATGGGGAGAATATACTATACGAAGAGAGTTGTCTCTCGTATTTGAGGTTGATTGTAATTCAGCAAGAGACTGTAATGGACTGTTGTCAGAAGATGTAAATACGCAAGTTAATAAGAAAATAGGAGACATAATTAAATAATGAATTAAGCTACAAATTAGTTGACTGTTTCTTTGTTATCATGTTTTGTGCGGGCTGTGACCAGTATCTAATTGTATAGTAAGAGAACTCGTTTGGTGAGAACTGACGGATGAGTAAGAATTTGGTTTCCGTAATTGTACAGACTTTTTCTAAACGGATGATTGATTCATTCTTTTTCTTGCAGCTTCGTAAATGTTTATAAAAGTGCAAAGAAAAATCTTGTCGAATATCCAGTAATATTATTGTATATATCAGTAGGTAGCAATTGCAAGTATATCAGAACTATATAGACTCAGTATTTTATGTTTTTCCTTTGTTATTCTTTTTCCCCGTATTTGTTTTTCTTTCGCTTGGAAATATGTTTATTTAGTTATAACTCTGAATTTTTTTTTTACTGAAGACCGATTTTTTCGCTGTTCTGATTATGCCTTTGTGAAATCCTGTTGCTAGGTTTTCCATAAAAAAAAGACTGCCATTATATAAAATGCATCACAGCAGCCAATATTCTTTTAACGAAATATTTTTGACCCAAAGATAAACGCATGTTTTTTTTTTTTTTTTGTAAATCCAGACGGCATATCTACAAACATCGACCTGGAGTGCTTCGAGAAGAGTAAAAACTCCCTTTCATTCTGAGATAACGTAAAAAAAAAAAAAACTCCCTCTAAAACAAAATCAGGTGATTGGTGAGACTCAGACGAAATTTAGAAATAAAAGCCATGGAAGGTTGTTGAAATAATTTTAGTAAGTACATTTGGAATTAATCGACCAAGATCATTTTCCTTAATTTTACGCTGATGGATATCATTCTCGAGGGAATAAAAATATATAGATTTTAATTTTAAAATACTTACTTATTGTCTCCAGCAATATGTTATGGCATCTAAGTGGACACTAATGTCTTGAACATGAGTTACAATAATGACTATTAATTTCCCGAACACAAAAACCAACTTTGAACTTTATTTGAAACGTTTAATTTTTGAGTACTTTTGTTCAACTCTTGAAAGGCCTTTGGGGTAAGAGAAAGGATGAAAGTGCGAGAGATAAGTGCGATCAGCCTGAAAAAGTTCATTATGAACTTCGGACACATTCCGTATAGAAATCCCAAATTCGAGTAACAACCGATTTGATAAATTTTGTATTCCATTTAATTCTTACATAAAATTTCATATCTTCCGCTTTGTCTCCAAATCACTGTCTCTTTCCAGTGTTAGTGGCATAGTCATTGCAACCCGAAGAGAAATTAATATAATGTAATACTTCAGTTAATGCGTCTGTGTGCTTGAAAAGGTCTTTGGAACTGAGGTTCTTTGCCATCTTAGTAGCCCCACTGTCAGAATCCGCATTCAGTTTCAAACTGTCGCTGGCGTGGACCATATGTAAAGCATTGATTTTTATGTTAAGGAACACCAAAGTCCCTAAAAATACCTTATTGTTTCGTTTTGCAGTAACAAAATGCCAGTCTGGAAAAGCATATGAATATGAGGTAATATTTTGGTTTAATGACCTTTCAGATTTTCACTAATCGATTTTGAAAGACTAGAGAAGAGGGCTGGCGAGGGGCTGGAAATTCCTTATTGGCTGAACTTAAAACGAAGGTCAGTCGTAACAAAACTGCAAATAATCAGGTCATACGCACACTCTGATAGAGTGGAATAGGTCAGATCTGTCATTTTCTCTTTTATCAACATATATAATCATGTCGAACAAACGTTATTAAAAATGCAAACAGGAAAATAAATTTTTATCGCTGTTATTTATGATCGACTTCCGGATGGATTTAGTTGCAGAGTATATATATATATATATATATATATATATATATATATATATATATATATATATATATATATATATATATATATATCTAAAATGTGTGTGTTTGTATTTATATATACTGTACATAATATACACACACACACACATTATATATATATATATATATATATATATATATATATATATATATATGTGTGTGTGTGTGTGTGTGTGTGTGTGTGTGTTTATGAGAAAGAGAGAGCGCATTTGATTCGTGTTTGTTTGGTCCAAGGATCTGCACCGACTAAGCACCTATTAGTCCACCCAGCTGTAAATAGGGTGCTAGTTAATGCTGAAAAGACTAAAGACCTGCTGAAAATCCATGGCCACCATTTCTGAAGAGAAAAACACATTTTCTTGAAAAATATATATTTTATGTGTCTTGTGTTGATACATATGTTGGCACGTAAGTATGATGATAACATACTAATATATATATATATATATATATATATATATATATATATATATATATATATATATATATATATATAGTGTGTGTGTGTTTGTGCGTGTGTATGTATGTTTATTTTCGTGTTTATATAAACGGATTCGGATCGAATCAATTATCGTTTGAAGGGAACCTGATTTGTATTCGTTCTCTTCATCTGTCAGTTTCTTTATCGTTTCAGTTCCCCCCGCCTCATCGCCCTCCTCCTCGTAGAGGTATCCGTATTTCTTCAATCTCCTTTTCCTCAATCATTCTCTTCCCTTTGCTAAGTGTGTGTGTGTGTGTGTGTGTGTGTGTGTGTTTTGCGCCCAACTAAACCGATCTCTAACTGAATATTTTTACTTTCCCATCTTGGGTCATTGTTCTTCCTTATTTGCATAGCCATTAGGTTACTCGTCTGAGGTAGAGATGTAGAACTTGTGGATCTTTATTATTATGGCGGTTTTCCTTTAACCGACTTTATTTTTCTTCTGGCCCAGTTTAAGTCTCATCTCCCTCTCCGACTCTCAGTGGATCCTGGATTCCTCTGGGAAGAAAGAGGAAGTGAGGGAGTGGGATAGAGATAAAACTGAGAGGAGAGAAAAAATCAAATAACTGAGAAAGAGAGAGAGAGAGAGAGAGAGAGAGAGAGAGAGAGAGAGAGAGAGAGAGCACAAAATAACATTATTTAAGTTGATATTTTAATTAAGTTTTACTCAGTCTTTGTGTCCTTCACTTTCGTCCGTGCAAACTTACAATAAAGCAAAACATACTGAAAATACTGCAATATGTTTTTGTGAAAAAAGCGAAAGAATCCTACTTATTCACTACCGGGAAATATTGCATTTTTTATGTAACAAAACAAGAGAAAATCTTCCTGATTCAGTTTGTCAGCCAATTTTACTGACCTGAAAGTGATGCGCAGTTTTGAAAGTAATTGGTTTATGGATGTCTTTGTCGAATTAAAAGTTGAGCATTATCCTTTTGTTAAAGAAACGTCTGTTATTCACAAGACCTGAAAAAAAACATTACATCAGTATGTCTGTAAAATAGAAGAGGAACAATGTTTCTTGTTCAAAAGAAAATTTAGTATTGTTATGAAATCATCTGACTTAGATTAGCAAAACATTGATACCCTGAAAGAGGAGAAACATCAGTAATTGGAATGAATATATTATAAAGATATTCGTAAATTTTTTATTTGTGATAAAAAATTTTATATCTGGTTGGACACAAGAACTAAATCTTAGGAAGAGAATGGAGTATGCTTATACTCGTATGTGCATTCTCACGCTACGGTTTGGAGTATGGAGATGGTGAAGTAAGGGCAGTCAAAATCACTGAAGTTTGTGCATAATTTTTTTTTTATTTTAAATCTGTGGAACTTATAGATCAAATAGGTCAGAATAATAGCCAGCTGCCGGGGTAAATAAGTCACCAGCTGTTGGGAAGGGAAACAAAAGGTGGATGATGAATCGCCCCCCCCCAAAAAAAAAAAAAATAAAAAAAAATTGGGGCAGTATTGACCCATGCTCATATTTGACCCCTTAAGGCTTAAGGGGTGTCAAACTCATTTGCTCCTGAGGGCCAGTTTTGAGACACTTTAATTTCTGAGGGCCGCAAGAGGTCCAATGCAGTAAAAAATATATATATATATATATATATATATATATATATATATATATATATATATATATATATATATTAGTAATATAGTCTATAATTCTATAGTGCAGATACACTATTATATATTGTGTATGTGTGTAGGGGAAAGAGAGGAGGAAGCACTGTAGTTATACAATAAGCAAATAAAATTACTCGTTTTGAGAATTGTAGAATTTATTATATCGTGACAATCGTACATAGATAAGAAAAAATATACCTTGCACATGGATATGGAAAAGAAATACCTTGCATATGTATAAAAAAAATACCTTGCACATGGATAAGAAAAAAAATACCTTGCATATTTATAAGAGAAAAGAAATACCTTGCACATGAATAAGAAAAAAATATCTTGCACATGTATAAAAAGAAATACCTTGCACATAAGAAAAAAGAAATATCTTGCACATGTATAATAAAAATGAAATACCTTGCAAATGTTTAAGAAAGAAATTTCTTGCACATAGGCAAAAAACCAATACCTTGCACATGGATAAATAAAAATATATACCTTGCACATGGATAAGGAAAAAAAATTCCTTGCACATGCCTAAGAAAAAAAAGGAAGTACCTTGCACATGGATGAATAAAAGAAATACCTTTCACATCGATAAGAAAAAAAGGAAACATTCATTCTCACTTTTAAAACAATCTTAATGCTGGGAGCTACTGCTTCCAGATACTTGAGATCTCTTTTTCTTGACCAGTGCATCAAAATTTGGGGTAAATGACTTAGTAGCGATCTTGAGGATGGAATTGAGGTGTTCATCACTAAGTTTCGACCGTAACCGGGATTTGTTAATGTTCATTACTGAAAATAACTGTTCACAGGCAAACGTGCTTCCATACATAGACATGATTTTTGATGCCAAATATTTTACATTGGGATATTTTGAATCCACATATTGATAAAACGTGCTCAGTTGACAGGTGGAAAACTTATCCTTTAACACTGAATCACACTGCATGTCAATTATTTCCAGTTGCAGAGGTTCAGGTAGCACATTTACATCAACTGAGAACGGATTTCTGAAGACAGCAAATTCATTTTCCATGCACTTGAAGTCACTAAATCTGTTTTGAAATTCATCTCTGAGCTTTGATATTTTCTCACAATATTTCTCTGCTAGGTCACCATCATCAATGTTATTTTTATTTTGCATAGATTTCAAATTGGGAAAGTGTGCAAGATTATGTGATGCAATTTGACGTTGAAAAAGCTGGAGTTTGATTTCGAATGCACGAATCAAGTCATAGAAATCGGTCACCAGTTTGTTTTTCCCCTGCATCTGGATGTTGAGATGATTCAAATGATCTGTGATATCCACCATGAATGCCAAATCTTTCAGCCAAATAATGTCATTAAGTTCGTGCATCTCCTTTCCTTTTCTATCATGAAAATTTGGATTTCACAACGCAATTCATAAAAGCGCTTCAACACCGTTCCTCGACTTAACCAGCGCACATCAGTATGATAAGGCAATCCACGAGGATTCTCACTTTCTTCCAAAAAGCAGTTGAATTGTCTATGATTGAGACCACGTGCTCGAATAAAGTTCACTGTTGATACAACAACATCCATGACATGAGCCATATTTAGTGTTTTACTGCACAATACTTCTCTATGTATAATGCAATGAATATTACGAAACTGGTTGTCAGGGTTCAAAGCCATAAGTTTCTCCTGCAATTTTGCCACTACACCAGCTTTTCTACCCACCATCTGAGGTGCTCCATCAGTTGCTAAACTTACACATTTCTTCCAGTCAACACCTAGTTTGTCCAGCGCCCTAACTAAGCTTGCAAAGATATCATCACTTTTGTTGTTCCCTTCATTGGCACAAGCTCAACAAATGCTTCTGTTACCTGCATATTTTCATCAACTCCCTAATGAAAACTGCGAGCTGTGCTACATCACAGACGTCTGTGCTTTCGTCAATTGCAACAGAAAAGGCCACAAATGATTTAACTTTGCTTTGAAGTTGATTATCAATGTCTTCAGCTATTTCATTTATTCTCTCTGCTATTGTATTTCTTGACAGACTTACATTTGCAAAAGCCTGACGTTTATCTGGGCAAATCACATCAGCAGTCAACAACATACATTTCTTAACAAAATCTCCTTCAGTAAAAGGCCTTGATGACGCAGCTATTTCATTGGAGATAATGTAACTTGCTTTCACCGCAGCATCACTTACATGACGTACATTTTTGAATAAGGACTGCTGTTGTTTCAGAGATTGTTCTAATTCTTCAACTTTATCATCACGTGCTTTTCCACTATATTTCTTATATACTTGAGCATGGTTTGTGTCATAGTGCCTCCTAACATTATATTCTTTAGGCACGGCAATTTGCTGATTGCAAATCAGACATGTTGGTTTTCCATTTATATCACCAAAAAAATACAAGTCTTTCCACTTCTCTTGTATTACTCTATGTTCGTCTTTAATTGACCTTTTCTTGATGACATCATCAACAAAAAAATTGAAATGATCAATTCTCTTTGAAAATGTATATAGCTTGTGTGAAAGCCTGAGAGATACTGAATTCCGGCCTAAATTATTTCCTTCCAAAGTCATCACCGTACTGAACATGTTTTATACCTGTGCGCTCGCAGTTCGGAGCCCCATACTGAGCATAGCCCAACTCAATAGCCTCCGCATTTAGCCTACCTACACATCTATTTACAAACCCAAAATTCATAATTTTCTTGCAATTATAATACTGTTAACTGGAAAAGTGAAATAATTTTCCAAAAAAATATACGCATGATAGCGTAGTTTTGCTTTCTTCCCGATGACACAAGAAGCCCAGTACCGAACATTGCCTTCCTCTTGCACTGCTGTCGGGTACCGAACATTGCCTTCCTCTTGCACTGCTGTCGGGTAGTCGCTTGCAGTCGGTTTACGATCAAAAAAAAAATAAAAACGAGAGAGAGAACGCAGTCCTTATAATATAAGTTTCAAAAGTCCAAAAGTGTATATATATATATATATATATATATATATATATATATATATATATATATATATATATATATATAAATAAATAAATATATATATATATATATATATATATATATATATATAAATAAATAAATATATATATATATATATATATATATATATATATAATGATATATATGGTATAAGTATAGATAAATAATATAATATATATACATATATATATATATATATATATATATATATATATATATATATATATATGTATATATATACATATATATATATATATACATATATATATATATATATATATATATATATATATATATATATATATATATATATATATATATATATATATGCTTCGTGTGTGTGTGTGTGTTTGAGTATTTTCATATATAATTAAAACCATTTCTAAATATATTTTTAAACTACACCGCCACTGAGATTGGCGGGCCAAAAGTAGTGTGGCTGGGGGCCGCATGCGGCCCGCGGGCCGCACGTTTGACATCCCTGCCTTAAGCCCTTTGATGCCCAAAATTATCCATGAAAAAGTGACATAAAATAACGCAGTGTTGATGACTGACGAAGTGACAGGAATGAACAATGCGATTTCAAGCGAAGTTGGCCTAGCGTTCGTTAACTGCCGTTATGGAAAAATTGTGTGGTAGTCCTGTCAATACAGCATAAAATATATTGCTTTCAATCTGTATGGAATGGGAACAGTTGTGTGATACCCCCGATGAATGATATTCTGAGGGTGATGAAAATGTGAGTGTGAATAATAATTCGTTTGGAATGGTTTACTTTCCGTGCGAAAATGAAACACGTTATCTGCGTGTGACAAAATGCGCAGATAAAACTGCCTTTTATGGTTTAGTCTTTGTAACTGTCATTTGCCAGTTTCTCTTTTTTGTATTTGCTTGTAAATGAAACAACTAGAAATTTATAAACAGCAGACATTAAATTTAACACTGATATTTTAAAAACGTGATTATTTTGTCAGAAATGCAAAAACTAACATTTTCAGATTTTACTATTAGTTTACTTAACTGAAAATTTGCAGAGACTGGTGAAAGCTTCGCGTTTATTATGGCAGATGTGTAAATAACAGATAATAGCGATGGCGAGGAAATGAGAATAATCTAGTCGATATAAAAAGAGATGAAAACATTCTGTCCCCCCAACAAATTATAGGAAGTGTAATAACTTTTTAGGTAATCGGTTAGAAAAATGGTCAGTCTACTTATAATTACAGAAAATATGCCTGTGGAACGATGACGTCTTTAGATGAAGAAGAAACAATAAATGAAAACATAAATCCAGTCCATTTTAGTCAGGTTAAGCTATTAGGTATACTTTTTCTTCTTTTAACGTGCTTTTTTCCCATTTGTATGGGGTAAGCACGATGCTTTCTTTGAAGGACTTTGATTTGGCTGTGGGGTAGACTTTGTAGTCTCGATCGGCTGCCCTGCCTGTCATCGCTTAGACCCCGGTAGCGTATGTACGTTTATTGTCCCAGTCACCAGCGCCCTTTCTCCCAGCAGCGAGGAGACGTTGCGCGGTTAGGTCGACAGTCGAGACATGTGAGGTGTCTGTTATGTTTTTAGGAGATGTTAGAGTGGCTTTGTTTGTGTGTGTATTAGTCTGTAACACCCATTTGCTTGTTAAGCAAACCTATCCGTTGATTACATACATAATCCCGGGGTGTCCACACGGATAGCAAAGTATACTTATAGTAGCAATAATGGTACGTACTTATTTTCGTAAAGAAAGTGACACTAATTTTTATGACATTTTTTATATACTATTGATAATAGTAGTGATATATTTTAACTTGGGTATACTTACATATGATGGCCTTGACTAAAGACAGTAACTTGGCTCATTAGAGATGCATGTTCTGATTGTTTACAGGAATTCCACCTAAATGTTGGAGATCCGTTGCCATCTGTAGTCCTAGAATTTAAGGAGACAGCTTGTAGTCCTGTGTTTTTGTCGTCTGATCAATAGCCTTTCTCTGAGCACTGAAATCCATTAATTTAGTGTATGACGGTATGCTGTATATATGCTGAAAACCCTCACACATTCATTCATGTATATTATATCGTTGAAAACTTGAAACGTTATTTCTTCTCATACCAATAATCTTCGGCACCAGATTGGAAACCTTCATAAAAATATTTTTTCAGCATTTTTTGAATAATTTTCAATATTGAAAATTAATAACTGTCACATAGGAACCAAAAAGACAGCCCTCGATATGAGAGCAAATACAGCTAATTCTCACTCTACTTTTTTATAGCAATACAATCAAGAAGCAAATAAAAAACATGAAGTAAATAAAAATTGTAAGATCACTGTTTTATGGAAGGGCATCAAACGACCCGCTGACAGAGATGTGTGGACACTGCTACGTAAATGAGAACAATTTTTAATGTAACCAGTTACGTTCTAGAATCTAGAAGAGGCTTTGCCGGTTTTTATAATTTATTTTTATATTCCGTTTCAATGAACACCCTCTTGTACAATGATTATAAATCTTTATTTTCTCTTTCCTTCAGCAGTTCTTTTTACTATGCTCTTTTTATGGTCATATTTCTGGATTAATCTTCCCTCCAGCCATTTTCTGTACCTATTTTATCTCCCTCGTTCGTTTTATTTAAACAGTTTCGTGTAGACAGTGATGATGTCGATCTTATCTACCTTTATGATGATGGCAATTCAACCTTGAAGCATCATTTTTCTTTCTCTCATTTCGAAACGCTTCATATTTAATGACATTTTATATATATCTACGTTAGAAGAAAATATTAGTGTATTTACCGACCCTTCCTTTTTCTGTTCACGGAGAAAATGTTTCTTCTAGAATTGGAAACATTACACATTTTAAAAAATTACGAAAGATTTTCTGTGTTCTACATATGTATTATAAAAATTATTTTGTAGTTTAAGACACCACCTGTCTGAATATTATGTAACGGAATTAAGTAATATGTGGAAACACAATTTCGAGAAAGAAATTATATTTTCACGTACAGTTTTGAGACATCACGCGCCCTCTTTATTTTTGGAAAATACTGATACGATTGCACAAAACTGTATATCAACTTGGTTTGCCTAAAATGTGCTCATACACACGCCAAAGTGTTAAAATAATTATCCAAACATATAATAATACTAAACATTAAAACCAGCTTTAGTTTTATAATAGTCATAATAAAACAACTATCTGACGTGGAAACTTACTTTAGTGTAAGATACAGAGGTAAAATTACTTAACTGCAGTTGAAGGCAACGAATTGGTGACCACAATTATCAAGTCTTTAAAGACTGGAAAGTGGTCTCCTGGCAGGTTACAGTTAGAAAAACTAGCGATCAAGGATGGTCCAACTGCTCCTCATTTCGAAGTAAATATTTGATGTAAATAACTTCGTAGTGCGAAGCCAAACAATAGCAATGATATTTATTTTTTATCTATATTTTTCTCACTTCGTTTTATCCTTCAAGGTAAAATGAGAATTTTTCCCCTATCTTCAATTGCTACCAGTGTTGTTTACGAAGCTTTGCAATTTCTCTGAAATGATTTTTACGTCCGTAATTTTTTTTTTTTTTTACCTAAGAGAAAGGATTGTATGTTGCAATCTCCTTCGCCTATTTTTTTCTTTTTTGTGTGTTAGTTGTCTACTTGATGAGAAATAAGAAGATTAATCTAATTTCTGCTATTCGTTTCTTTCCACAATAAAGCGTTACGCAGTCTTTGCTCTATAAGAAATAACCGAATTTTACGTATGAATAACTTGTCTCCATTTACTGTCTTCTTTCGTCCGAATAGACAAGGGTAGATTTTTGCTGTTGTATGAAATGATCCCTTTTGTGCTCACTATAATGCGTAGATTCATTTTCCCCTTTCACTTCCATTCCTGAATTCTGTGATCTCCGGAATCAGTGGTTTCATTTCTTGATGGGGAGCGTGACTCCTTTACAGTCCTACATTGTCCCTTCGTTAGTTGCTGTTTGGATTGTAAAAAGGCCGTAAATCTCTAACACAGCTCTGATCACGTGGAGGCGCCATCATTACAAATGTGGAATT
>NC_089783.1:15624281-15631781 GCF_040412425.1 Macrobrachium rosenbergii | reverse complement strand
TCATTTTATCTTGCATGCGCAATTATTGCATCCAACAGGACGTAATATATGCAAATCTGCTCAGACCAATTAATCCTATCCTTTAAAAGTCTTTCGCTCCGAATCAGAATTATCTCGTGCAGCACAAACAGCTTTCCCTTTATCTCTTTTTTTTTTTTCCTCTTTCCTTCTTTTATCCTCTTGTAAATTCTTTTACGGAAAAATCTTCTCGGAATTTGAGTCATTTTACGAAAGGCTTTCAGATAGTAGGAGTTATTTTATACCTACTTCTTTCCTTTTGTCTAGTTTAACGAAAAGTGTTCTTCAAATAACTATGGAATCTGAGATATTTTCCAAATGTTTCTCTGAGCTAGGTTATTTTTCGAGCCTAATTTAAAAAGCTAGAAGAAATTCTCTGTAAAAATCAGGAATGCCAAATACAGTTTTTGTCGTTAGAGCCCTCCCACCGCTCGAGGGAATTCAGAAAAATGGCAATTCCTAACCTCGATTTGACAATGTACAAAGGAAAACTTGTTTGCTTTCAACCATATTTTCTAGCTTCGTGGCATAAGGCATTAACAAAAAATAATAACCACATGTATGAATTATTTTTGCCTTTATTTCTAGTTCATAATATTTTCCAGTTACAATGATTTTTCTCCAACTCTTCATAAGAATAAACACTCCTTCGCAACTTTCCTCAATGCCGTAAGACTCGTTTTCGCTAAATATTGAACTTTAAGGAGTGTAATCATTAAGTGTTCATTATTGTTATTTTTTTTACTATAGTTATTACTATTATTATTCAAAGGTAAATAATACCTTCAACAAGTGTAAATCATATTCACCTAGAAATATTATTATTAATACTACACTCCCAGCCACCAACCAAGTCGAAAAAAAGCAGAGTACTACAAACCTAAGGGCTTCAATAGCAGAGCAGCCCAGTGCAGAAAAGGAAATTGATAAATAAAGCGTAAACTATGAATGATAAATGCCAAGAAAAAAAAATAAGAGGAATTACAATAAAATATTTGAATAACGTAAAATCATTAAAACAAATAACTAGTAAACTATGAAGAGAAACTCGCATCAGCCGCTCAGCATGAAAAGTATTTGCACCAACTTTTACTAAAAGCTGAAGTTCCAACAACTCAACGCATAATTAGGAATACCATTCCAACTTGTGGGAGGGTATTCTAATTATGCTTATAGTTACAAAAGGGAAGGAAAGTTATTATTATTTAGTCTACCCTCCTTCCAAACATATTCTGATAAGCGTCACACATGACTGCTTCTTTGCAATGGGCAACTCCCTTTCACTTGAGGTTCATGAATGCAAATAGAGGTTGATTGTAATTCTGCAAGAGCCTGTAATAAAATGTTGTCAGAATATGTAGATATAATGCAAAATAAGAAAATAGAAGAGATAATTGACTAATGAATTAAGCTAGAGTTTGGTTGACTCAGTTTCTTTGTTGTTATATTTTGTGCGGGCTGTGACCAGTATTTCAGTATATAGTAAGAGAACTGGTGAAAGCTTCGCGTTTATTATGGCAGAGGTGTTAATAGCAGATACCAGCAAAGGTGAGGAACTGAGAATAAGGCAGTAGATACAAAATCAAGTAAAAAGTACAATCTGTCTAACGAATTGTTGGCAGTGTAATACCTGTAGAGGTACTCGGTCTTATAAAGGTCCTAGGTTAGAAAAATGGTAAAACCCACTAGTAATTACAGAAAATCCACATATAGGACGATTACGTCTGGGGTTGTAGGAGGAAGAATTAGTGGTAAACATTAAATCCAGTCGTTTTTAGTCATGTGTAGTAAATAGGTATACTTGTAATACTCGTAATTGTACATACTTATATTCCTAATGAAGATGACACTAATGTTGAAGATATTTATAGTTTATGTTACTATTAATGACAGTGATAGTAATAATGATAATAGTAATGATATATTTTTTACCTAGATATGCATGTATAGAATGACCTTGATTAAAGAGAGAAACTTAGCCAATTGGAGGAACATATGCATGTTGATTTTAGGAATTACATCCAATAATTAGAGCCGTTGCCATCTTTAATCCTAAAATTTGAAGATTCGTCGTCTGATAACTAGCATTTCTCGGCGTATTGAGAACCATTAATATAGTGTGATATAGAATATACATTATACTGAAAAACTTAAAATCTTTTATTCACGAAAATTTATCTTTGAAACCTTATTTTTCCTCTTACATTCTCTTACAAATAATCTTCAATACCAGATTGGAAACCTTCATTAAAATATTTATTCAAAATTTTTTTAATAGTTTCAAATACTGGAAACCCATAGGTTTTCACGTAGGAATTGAAAACAAAGTCTTCAGGATGAGAGAAAATACAGCTAATTCTTACCAATTTTTTTTAATAATAAAATCCAAAAGCAAATATGAAAACAAGAGGTAAATAAAAGTTGCTAGATCACTGTTTTATGCAAGACCATAAAACGACCCACTGACAGATGAGCTTGGTTTTTCGACACGAACACTCATACATATGCCCACATAACTGAGAGTATTACCCAGTTTCCAAATTCATTCACAATTGCACAAGCACTGGTAATTGGCAAAACACTCCAGCTGTCAGACACGAACATTCATGCATGCAAATAACTGACATCATTGCCCAGTTCTCAAACAAGCACTCCACACAGAAAATGGTAACGGGCAGAACAATCTTGTTTTTAACGCCAACATTTTGTTGTTGTAGAACAGGTTGTCCTTATGTCAGCATGGATTTTTTTTTCCCTAGAGCGGCTCTTAACGAAAAAAAAAAAAAAGCACACACACACTAATTTCGTACCCATAGCTGAGAAGTCTGCCCTATTCGCAAACTTGGTCGAAAGTACATTCGCGCTAGTTACTGGCAGAGAAATCCATCTTTCAGAATCATACATACATGAATACATGAGTACAAACATACCCACAACACATAGAAGTATCCAGAACACAAATTACAGATGCACTTACCGGTAATTGGTATAGTATCCAGATTACAAACTTACACTCACACACAGCCCCATAACGGTAACTGATAGAGGTGTCTAAGGAAAAGAAGGCCCAATGAATCACAGGGTAACCAAGAAAAACACTCTCGCCGTGGCAAAGACCCGTCTCGACTCTGCAAAGGAGAAGATAATCGTGATAAATAACGGCAGGGAGGGGAAAAAGCTATGCCGGGTCTTGACTGAGTGCCTGTCCGTATCTGTGTATGTATGTATGTATGTCTGTATTCCTTCAAAAATATTCCGGAATGTTTGTCTCCCGGCTGTCAAAAATATGACGTGTGTGATGTATTTCTTGAATAGCGAAAAAAGTCGCAACTGTCTTTCTGTCTGCCTGTCTCCTTCAAAGATATTGTTCTTCCTACTGTCAAAAAAATATGAGTCCTGAAAAGCCCCTTGATTGTTAAGCGATTTGGGAATAAAAAGTAGGACGGCTCTTGAGTGAATGCTTTTATTATCACTTTATTTTTTATCAATAAATTCGGAGATTACCTCTCTGTCTTTCTTGAAAAGCATGACATTTTCGTTCGTGTGCCTTATTACATGCTTTTATTTAACTTGCCTTCTGCGTCTGTCTGTGTCCGATGGACTTGAAATTTTGAATGGTTACTCAATCTTGGTGACAGTAGAACCTTACATGATCATAGGTCAGCAGTAACCTCTAGTGACCCTACTGTGACCTCTCCCAGTATTTCAGGGTTTGTATGAAACTCTTCGGATTTTTTATACCTTCTTTGACTCGGTAGACTACGTTAATAACTCTACGGATTTTTCAACCTTCTTTGGCTCGACAGGATATCATGTTCAGTTTTTTTTAGTTACAATCATAAATCAGTTACAATTTCTGTCAGGACTAAAAAGTATAAAATAAATAAAATTATAAAAAATGTTTAAAACACGCTTTAATGAAAATGCACTAAAAAGTACAAAACAATTTTTTGAGACACACCAGGATTTTCTTACAGTTAATCATGTTTACAAAAATGAAGGCATAGGCGCCAAAAATTGAAGGAAATGCTACAAGAAATACAAAAATATATTTCTTTCCTTGTAGTATTTCCGTCAATGTTTGGCGCCCACGCTTTTATTTTTGTAGACATGGTTAATTGTAATAAAATCCTGGTGTGTCTCAAAAAATTATTTTGTAATTTTTATTGTATTTTCATATAAGCTTGTTTTAAAAATTTTTCTTATATATATATATATATATATATATATATTTCGAAGGTATAAATGATAGCTACTGTATTTTCATCTGCCTCCTTTTCTTTTCAATAATATTTGGAGATAACTTTCCGCCTTCTGTTTTTCTGAAACACTGGTGAATAGCTGTCTAGTCAGAAGTGAATTAGGTAATATGTGTGAGAGATCATCTTTTATCAAAACTATCACTAAACTTTAAAATCCACTCAGCTGAATTTGGTCTTATTCATTTGTTTCCATTAATTAATATTGAGTAAAGACTTTGCCGCCTATTAAGACTGTTAGGTTACACCTACTCATCCGTCTTCCAATGGGAATATTATGTGAGACTGAGTTCTGTTAGTAATATTAAAATTAGGTCATGTTTGTATGCTATACTCCACGAATATTCTGAATAACGTACTCTCATCAGAAATATTAGAAACTGTCTTTTGCCTTTTGTGGCCGTCCCTTGCAAACACAAAGCGTTTTTACATAAATTGCAGCCTTTGGATTTACCTACACCATTCAGTGGCGGCAATAGCTACGTCTCAAAATTAGGTCTGCTAGTCTCGACAGCATTAGGAAAAACGAAAACGTAAATTTGTAATTTAAAACAATTTAGAATTGAATTTTCTGCTTTTATCTTTTCCTAGAATATTACATGTCCACATTTCTGTGTAATTTTTTTTTCTTTTTTTTTTTGCTGTTCGTTTGTTTTAGGTGAATGCAAATAAAAACTGTTTACGAATCGGCTATTCTGGCTTGAAAATACATAACTTTATTATTTCAAGAATAGAGCATTGTTAATTTTCATATGAAATACAAATTAATGTTATTTTTTTAAATTCTATAGTTAACTAATAAAGCTTTAATTACCAGAGCAGTTTTTTGTTTAATTTGCGACAAGTGGCACACATCATTAGCTGCTAAGCAAAATGTGGCTAGGTAAATGATGGAGCAAGAGTAACATGTTTACCATGAAAACAGACTGCCTTCTAGGTGAATGGCAACGGTATCTCAGCAACAGAAGCATTGGGTATATATATGTATATATATATATATATATATATATATATATATATATATATATATATATATATATATTATATATATATATATATATATATATATATATATATATATATATATATATATATATATATATATATATATATATATATATATATATATATATATATATATACATGTGTGTGTGTGTATGTGAGTGATTATAATTATACATTATTTGAACTCTTTAAGCATAATGCTGCCACTTAAATTTCTACAAAATAATCTCAGTATCTTCGCCATAACCCTCCCCCCCATCTCTCTCTCTCGCTCTCTCTCTCTCTCTCTCTCTCTCTCTCTCTCTCTCTCTCTCTCTCTCTCTCTCCTGTTTTAAAAGCCTACATGAAAGTCACCTGAAATTTACACTTCACGGGTTATATTCAGACTCTCATTCGGGGCAAAATAAAGTCATTCTTGAAAAGAGAAGCAAAGGGCCTCCGACCCCGCAGGGCTTTGTAGACAAAAGACCTCATACTACATGGAAGGATAATTGTACACCGGGAAAAAAGGAAGTGCTGTAGAGCAAGTTCCTTGCAACAACTGTAAGTGCGGCGTTGTCGCCTGCCTTGCATGTGTTGCTTGCATGTGTTCAGCTCGCTGCATTTGCAATTTAGTTGACTTAAAAGGATGGCTTGAATGCAGGCGTGCGTGTAGGGAGGCGGTGTGCATTAAGGAATAAATGCACTGTATAAACACTCCCTCGTGTATGTGTAGGTTTTCATTACTATAATTCTTTATAAAAGTTTACTTGCATAAACAGTGCATACGGGTTGTAGGGTGACTAAATTGTTTGTTAGGTCTCAATTAGCCGCACTTATTTCAGTCCGTCCGTCTGTACATAATTACCTTGATTAGAGACTGTAGTACTGCATGTCTCAGAAATGTACTTTCCATAAAAAATTTGCTCACTATTTGTATGATGCAACATTTTTAGTGCATAAAACAGTCGGGAATCGGTTTTATTCATTTCTCCTTTGAATCTTCCAGGTAAGAGGAGACTTGTTCGAGGGATGAGTTCTAAGTAGAAGAGGATTTGGCGTCTGGGCCATTATGTGAGTAAAGGAACTCATTTTGTTTTTTGTATTTGGTCTTAAAGTTGTAAGTCTATCTGTTTACCTGTGCATGTATATGATGTTTGTTACAATGATGTATATGATGTTAAGCAGAACTGTATGAATAAGGATTTGTATTTACCAAAAAAGATTTATCAGGTAAGAATTACAATTCAGATTCGTTTTGATGAATTAAAGAAATTTCGTCGATGAACTCGTAATTTCGTCTGAAACCAAGAAAAGTAAGAACGTACAATGCATATCTAGCAGCCTTTACATCCCTACCCTCTTCTGTGTTCCCTGAAGTACTGGACTGTTTCTGTTTGTTTAGTTCTCTTTTCTTGCACTAGCCGATAATATTATCATAATTTTTTTTTTTTTTTGTGGGGCATTCTTTCCGGCCTGATTTTCTTCAGCAGGAAAGAAATTGCTTTTGAAAGGTTTCCAGTATTCTTAAGATTACGTCAGACCCAGTTGTTTAGAGCATAATGTTTCTCCGACTACTTTACAGTAGGAATTCCATTTCATCTTGTGTGCCCCCTAAAGTACTTGGTTTCCTTTAGGGGGCAAATTCGTTGATGGCTGTCTAGTTGATAGAAAATTGACATATCTCTGGATGTAGGAAAAATCCATCCAATCTTAAATCTGCCTTAAATGCAAAACAGATATTAGGAGTTCTGGACACGGTTTTAACAAACATACCCGCATTCACATAATTATTTACTTTATGTGCAAATTTATTGTCCAAAAAGAATTTTTTAATTCAGTTCAAAATTACCATTGCGTTTTCACAAAAATCTCAAACTATTTCCTCCTTTAGTAATATCCTGACTCGTGCATGCGGAGGTGAATATGCAGCAATTTGCTTTGAAGGCAGTTACATATCCAATTTTTCCCATCAGTATTCGTACAGTTATCCCACCTATTTTCTGTTACACTAAATATTAATCATTCATTTTTGCCGATTATTCGGTATAAAACGTAATTTGTATTCCATACTGCATTAACACTTGGTAAACCTCACAATGCCTGAGCTTCATTTTTATGATGTAGATATTTTTCTTTATAGCAGGTTCTCCGTTTCCATATGCGGCTTATCGGTCCTTGCCCAGGGCTCATAGTGCTGCCCTTCTTGACAAAGTCAAAGAAGAAATTACCTGCAGGC
>NC_089783.1:15506781-15621781 GCF_040412425.1 Macrobrachium rosenbergii | reverse complement strand
GTAAAAGATGTGCCGAATTCAATAAGATATTGTCAATATATTCTTTTTAATGAATAAGCTGAATTCAGGTAATGTAGAACACTCATTATTGAAAGGCAAAATTGTCTTTCAAATAACTTAAGTTTTGCAAATATTCATCGTCCTTCACTTTTTAGGTCATTCAAAACATACATATTTACATATATATATAATATATATTATATATATATATATATATATATATATATATACACACACATACATACACATGTATATGTATGTATATTTACATATGTGTATGTATATATTTATATACATGCTCGAAAATGTGCACATAATCATTTCGTTGTATGTAAGCACATATATATCAGTATACAGCTCTGATGTTAGCATAAACTAGAGAAAACAGGGCAATCTGTCGAATGGTGTATGCATGAAAAATAAATATTAATGAACTTACACATTCCTGCGACCGTATACATGAGTAGCCTAGCACGTTTAAAAATTTGTCTCAATCGTGATGTGATTCATAGTTGCATGCATGCATGTAAAAATGATAAATTGAAATATCTTTGCATCCGTGTTATGCATGCGAGCGCTGATGTGACTATGGTATTCTCTACAGCTGTTGTAACATCAGAACACCTATAAGACTTGCCATAACCATGTTAACCCCACCTTTGCTGCCAGATGGCCGCGTTATTATGAGATACTGTTATATTTTCCGCCCTATTGACTCTATGCATCTTGTGTCACGTCGGCGTGGCATTCCGTTTCATAACCGAGCTGCGATATTCATAACTGTTGCGGAGTATGGAGGCGTCCATATGGCTCGGGGAGGGTGATTAAGTCTCAACTGTTCACGGTTTCTGACAGAAGATTGAGGGGTCCGAGAAGAATTCATTTCAATTTGATTTTTGTAACCTTTTGGTAGTTTTGTTTCTTTACCGGTAATGAGGTCTGGGGAAGTTGAGTATTGCTTTCGATGAATATCTTACAGAACCAGGATAGAAAACCAATTAAAAATCAGTTCATTTAAAGTTAGTTTCGATATACTGTAGTTCGTGCGGTTTAACCTGCAATATATTTATTTACCCATCCTTCTATCTATCTACCTATTTATCTATCTATATATATATGCTTAAACCGCATGAGCTACAGTATATCAAAACTAACTTGAAATGAACGAATTTTTAACTGAGAGTATCTCAAGACAAAACATTAATTCTCTCTACCTGATAATGCCACAGTATTCACAGGAGAGTTGTGTGCAGTTGCATCAGTCACAGAAGTAATTAAAGAAACACCATTTAATAATTTTCTCTTCTGGTTCTGTAAGATATTCATCAAAAGCGGTACCCATCTTCCTCAGATATCATTACCGGTAAAGAAATAAAAGTACCAAAAGGTTACAAAAATCAAATTGAAATGAATCCTTCTCGGACTCCTCAATCTTCTATCAGAAACACTGAACAGTTGAGACTTAATCACCCTCCGCGAGCCATATGGACGCCTCCATATTCCGCAACAGTTGTGAAGAATATCGCAGCTCGGTTATATATATATATATATATATATATATATATATATATATATATATATATATATATATATATATATATATGTGTGTGTGTGTGTGTGTGTGTATACATACATACACGTGCATGTGTGTCTTGATGTTTAATTTCTTAGAAAATTACTAAAAAATAGCAAATTATTCCCTTGACCGCCGAAGACAACATTTACGTCTGCTTGTGGAAGTTTATAGACATTTTCAATTAATTTTCTTAAAAAAAACACAGTGTTTTTCTCTGCTGGAATTATATGTCCCTTTTTGGAGATCTGTGATATCATATAGTAATTCTGGTTGAACTGTATTTTGAGGTGATACTTTTCTTTACAGTTATTTTCTCGTTAGCAGATATTTTGAAAAACTCTACGAAATGGCCCATTTGTATTAATTTCATATCTTCAGCCCACTGTATCCTTGCGTTGATAAAAACAAAAAATCTTAAATAGATAAATATTATGTAGGTTTCTAGCTGAGAAGAGAACAGTTAGCTTGGTAATACTAGAAATAGATTCCATTTTGCAGAAAAAAACAAATAAATGTATAATTTTTTTTATGTTGCCCGCGATCTTTACATTCTAGTTCTTTTGCCAGTCTTACTGGAATAATTAAAAACAAGCAGGGAGACTTCGATAAACTCAGCCTCTTTAAGATTCATAATATCTAATGTGTTCATAACATCAGCAATTATTGCTATCTCTACTGCTTCTGCTACCCTCTTCTCTTTTTCGTAAATAATATCCATTGCGATGTAAAATAAGAGGAAATAATAGCAAATCTATTTTATCTCCCTAAATGGCATTCCTGGGGCCGTTTCTAAACAGTCAGTGGATGCGAGTTTTGGTAAATCCCTTATCAGAGGAACTCAGCCTCATCTCGATTGCTCCTCTCGTGCCCCAGGACGCAATATATTGAGTTGCCAAGATCATTTTCACGCTAATTATTTTTGTAATTGCATTTATTAAAACGCTTCAAGTTAATTCCTAGTCATTTAGGAGAAGTACTCCTTCTTGTCGATAGCCTATTGTTATCGTCATTATTATTATTCCTCTGGCTACTCAGTAGTTATTTTTGAGAGCGGGTGATTCTTGGAATTAACCATTCTTTATTATTACAAATATAGGATTTATGTAACCCTGCAGTTTAACATCTAGTTATTTCAAGGAGTATCCCAGAGATATATTATTATTATTATTATTATTATTATTATTATTATTATTATTATTATTATTATTATTATTGTTGTTACGAGGTTGTTGGCGTGCGGGAACTCGGCGCTGCTGTCTCCCCTACCCTCCCGATCCCCTACCTACCCCGCCCCCAGCCGGGTCGGTAAAACGGGTTTACAGGGGGTGGGTGGCTGTGTCATGTCTCCCCTACTGTCACCCGAAGGAGGACAAACAAGATCCACTCGGATTTTATTATTATTATTATTATTATTATTATTATTATTATTATTATTATTATTATTATTATTAAAACTTTAGGTACTCCTGTTCTTTTCTTGAATTTGTCCTTGAATAACTTCAACAATTTTTGAGAAAGATGTTGAAATTTGATAAATTGCAACGCCATAATGAGGAAAGAAAGACTGCAAAGAGCTAACTGTGCGTCTGCTTACAACACCTTTACAAGCTATCATAGAAACAAAAATCCCGAAAAATTATTAATAAAATTCCATATAACTTGAGATTTAAATGCTCCTACTTCGAGAGATTTCCATCTTCACAAAAGTGCAGTCATATTTCTTTTTTAATAATGCAGATGGATAAAATAATATAAATTCTAAGAAAACTTTTCAGTCTTCTCCTTAAAGTTTGCACAAATTTTTCCTTCGTAAAGTATATATTGCTAAATGTGTGGATACATCCAAACTGACTCCACGGTTTAAAACGTTATCTAGATATTATTATTATTATTATTATTATTATTATTATTATTATTATTATTATTATTATTATTATTATTATTATTATTCAAAGGAAAAGCATACCAAAAAAAAACACCAAATTTCCTTCAAGCCACGCAACCAGTTCATCTCTCTTAACCCCCATAAACTTCGCATCACCCGACATAAACTACCCTTAAAACACGCACTGAGCTTCGCAAACACCGCGATCTACACCATCGTAAACGAGCAACGGATGCGGCAGCGGGGAGCAATTAGGGCATAACAAAGCAGTTAGGGCATCGCCTTGCCTGCCTTGCGTCATGCGACGACAATAAAACGACGTACACCCAATTAGCTAATGAAGTCGCTTAGCTAAGAGGGTTGAGCTGGTGGACCAATTGCTTCTCGCTAAGAGCAGAACCGAATGATTTAAAAGGCAGTGTTCTCTTGTCATCGGAGCAGTTGATGAGATTTCGGTTAAGCTTTGTAGCTTCATGCTGAACTTGAAAAGTTAACAGTACTGCTTTTTTCTACCTTAACGGCTTGCTTATTGTTTATAAGGGGCTCCTTCGTTAATTCTCCGCTCGGGTGTGAGCTGGAAGTGATAATCGTATCGGAAGAAAAGTGCGGGGAAGTTGAGAAGTTAAGGCGCCATTATTGCTATTCAAAGTGCACATTCATCCGGTACAAGTGACCATAGACTATATATATATATATATATATATATATATATATATATATATATATATATATATATATATATATATATATATTTACGGGCTTAGGGGAGGTATTGTGATTGCTGGGCCTTGAAGTAATAATTTATCCTTACAAGAAAACCACTCGTAAGCCCATAAACTGAAGAAATGCAAAAATAACGAAGAAATGCTAGGTCGCCAAGTGAAAGCTATTTCTTAATGTTAATTTATTATTTACAATTACAACATGGAAGAAATTACCAAGGACAATGGGGCACTTTCACTAACTTACTCAACTTGTAGGTTACACACTGCAGTGACTGGGTGAAATGGATACCGCATTACAATTACGAATACTGGCCACATGCAAGCGGACCTGTGAGCCAATTAGTCAAGAATTCTATCAACCCCAGTAGGGCAGAAATTTACAGGCAATCAGGAGCACTAACACATGGCTATGCTAGTAACGGCATTGATAACACTCCTGGAATTAAATGATTCCAGGTAAGAACACCAGTGGGATGATACTCTTTGTATAACTGAGTAAATGTAAGAATTGGAGGAAGATCCTTTACTCTACTCACTTGCTAGCAAGGGTGAGAATTACGTTATACACTGTAAAGGAATTCCACGTGGTATGTAGATACACTGTTTAAGTTGACGAGACAAGAAATTACTTGAGCAATGATATGTGAGAGAGAAATAATAAAATGAGTAAAAGAAAAAGATACTGCCCAACCAATTTCCCTTCCGGGACACATTACCTTCGTTGCTTCCTGGTTTTGTATTCACACACAACTTTATGTCGATGTGATCTAAGTCAGTGGCGATGTCTGGGAATTGGTCCTGCTGTCCAGCGTGAGGAAGTGTGAGTTCCAAAATTCACCCCGGATCTTGGGTTTGTACAGCAGAGGTTACCCGGTCTGACGGTCTCCTAGACTGATCTGTCTTGAACAAACTTGATGGCATGACCTCTGTGTTTTTGAGAGCCGAGTTGTTGTTGGAGGCATCACTTTCAGCAATGGATGTGGCGTTTACCTAGGAATAGGAGAAGAAATTTGGCCAGTATAAAAGTAGAAAACTCAGTGAGTGGTAAATTGAATTTATTGGGATTAAGACAGGGAATAGCTCTCTACCCCCGCACGTGTTTCCCCTTGAGACTCATAAAGACCGCCCCCCCCCCCTGAAAACGTGAGACACTTATTGGTAAGACTCTCCTATCACTCGTATGTCTATCGGGATCCCTCTCTCCCCTACTGCCTGGTATTTTTGCCACAAGGGCTTAATAGTTAGCGATTCAACGGCAGTATTCATATATATATATATATATATATATATATATATATATATATATATATATATATATATATATATATATATATATATATATATATACATATACATATGGGGGAATGGAAGAAAGGAAGACCTAGAAAGGGTTGGGAGATGATGCTGAAGAGGTACGGGAAAGAATGTTCTTAAATATCCAGGAAGCAAAACAGTGGGTGCAAGAACATGGTTGTCAAATATTTTTAGTGACATGAGGTTTTTCCCCTTAATGGGTGTGGTAGCAATTGCTCAATGGCTACTTTGCCGACGGCCTCTGCCCTCTTTAGATGGTCACCAATCCAACAAGTGGCCATACCCAACAGTTCTAAATTACGTTAACTGGACAGCTTTTCCTTGCCAAAGAGAACACTCAAGGTCGAAGACACAGGGGAAAATGTCTTTAGACCCATTTCCTAAAATATACGTGCCTCCTTAGACTTGAGTTGCGAATCATCTCCCTATATATAGATATGTATAATATACAGTATATACATACATACATACATACATACATACATACATACATACATACATACATACATACATACACACACACACACACATATATATATATATATATATATATATATATATATATATATATATATATATATATATATATATATATATATATATATATACACACACATTTGAATACAAGGGAATGTTAGCAAAACAGATGATGAGGGTGGATGAAAAGGGGAGATTGGTCAATGACTGTAAATATGGAATGTGGGCTTATAGAACTTGATCTTCTTTACTTCTATAAATGAGTGAAGTGCAGAAAAATGTGGCAATACCAGGTAGTAGAAAGGTTAAGGTAGGTGAAACGATACAATTGAATGCTTTGAGATGGTTTGGCCTGTGAAGAAATTGGAACACGATATGTTGGTGAAATGTTTGGATACGTTGAGCTGTCATTATTATTATTATTATTATTATTATTATTATTATTATTATTATTATTATTATTATTATTATTATTATTATTATTCAAAAGATGAAACCTATTCATATGGAACAAGCCCACATGGGCCATTTGGCTCGAAATTCAAGCTTCCAAAGAATATGGAGTTCGTTAGGAAGAAGTAAGAGGAGGTGAAGGGAAATACAGAAAAAAAGAGATCCCACTTATTAAAATATAAAAAAAAATAAATTAATAAGTAGATAAAAATTTATTAAAATGCAAGGAGAATAGTATTAGGGTAGCAATGCATTGCATCATCGCTTGAACTTCTGAAGTTCCAATTGCACAACATCCTCTGGGAGGCTGTTCCACAGTCCAACAGTGTGAGGAATCAAGGACCCCTGGAAATGAGAACTCCGACAGCGAGGCACATTTACTACGTATTGGTGCTGTTGTTCAGTGAATCTGGTTGCTCTCGGCAGGCAAAGAGGATCAGGGATCAAGTGTGAATGTGAAAGATCTCTGTTGAAATACAACTTATGAAAAAGTGACAAACAAGAGACCAACCATCAGTGGTCCAAGTCATAACTGCTACTATCATGAAACAGAAATCTACCACCACAACCACTCTCTAAAAGAGATAAATCTTCAGCAGAAGCAGACGTCCACACCGGAGAACATTTATTCTAGTATAGGAAGCACAAATTATCTAAAACAGGTTGCATTGATTTTATCATTGTTATAAATATGTGAGGCCTTACGAACAATACCTAACTTTCGTGCGGCATTTGATGAAACCTTCTTTGGATGTTTCTCGAAAGTTAGATGCGAGTCGAAAGTTACACCTAGAATAGTTAAAGCTTCAGATTCATTCAGCAAAGTTCCATCCACCTGAAGGATAGGATGGGGTGGAAAATCTGTAGGAGATCTGCTAATCAATAGTGTTTTCATTTTACTGGAGTTCAGCCTCATACCCCACTGACTACACCATTCATTGATCCAGTCCATGTCCCTGTTGAGGCTGAGGGCAGCTTCATTTCTCATAAGTGGAGACTTTACTACACACAAAAGTGTTTCATCATTGGCATACTGAACAGTCATGTTTTCCAGGTCAACAACCACATCACTTGTATATATTAAAAATAGCAGTGGACCAAGAACACTACCCTGTGGAATTCCAGACACAATAGGTCTTGGTTCACTAAATATCCCATCAGCAGCAACTCACTGCTGCCTACCTGTAAAGACCCCTTCACACTTAACTAGTTCAAAGTGCGTTCATGCCTGTTTATAAAATTTCATGAAACTGGGTAAGGACAGGCTGGAAGGGGCAATATTGGCCTACACTACGACCTGACACAGTTTGAGGTAAGTGCATTACCGTTTGTACAACGTCTGCACAACGTTTAAAAACGGGAAGAAGTCATCTTCAATGTTGTTTGAAGCCTGTTCTTAAAAGGTTTTAACCCATCCTGAAGTCACTTAACCCCGTTTGCATTAAGTCTCATCCCGTTCTAGGTCGTCCTAAATGGTTTACAATGCGACATATCTGTTTGAGCTAGTTCATGCTTAGTCCTGCCCGTTCACACTACGTTCTCAGTCAGGGATCTGGGTCAATTTCCAGCCCAATCTGCTATAAGTATGACCCCGTTCTTACCTGATCTCATTTTGATTCAGTACTTCAATCAGTGAACATGCCAAGAAAAGGCAGGAAACAAAAGGGGTAAGGGAGGGGAGCCTCCAAAAATGCAGTGAGGAGGTTCCTGCTGAGGGGGCTGCTTGCATAGGCCTATCTATGCCTATTGCTGCTGCTGAAAATAAAGAAAATTCTGAAAATGAAGAAGAAACAATTAATCAGCAGGGCAAGACAAAAAAGGCAAAAACACGGACATATCTCACTTGTGAGCAAGAGGAACTTATGGTACAGTGGCTGCAATCAGATGACATACTTTATAATAGGAAACTAGAGAGCTACAAAGATACCACTACTATTTTCACCTGTTCACACCACATTCAGGTCGTTCAAGCCACGTTGGCAGTACAGCAATTCCGTTTCCAGTTTGCTAGTCTTGTTCAAAGTACGAACTTACCCAGTCCTGTTTTAGAACGGGTAGAACGGGATAAAATTTTAAACATGGATGACATTCTGGACCACCCTTCCTGTCCTGGCCCGTTCATACCGTTCATAATTGGATAGTATTTGGGGTCTACTAGGTCCATCACATTTCTATTCCTTTTCTCCCCGTTCTGAAGAACATAGTGAGAACTAGCTCAGTGCGAAGGTGATATAAGGAAATCTTGAAGTAATCCACAAACATTGCCACCCAGTCCAAGATACTGAAGTTTACAAATTAGTACCTTGTGATTTACTAACTCGAAAGCAGCACTAAAATCTATTTGAATTACTCTGCATTCAAAACCCTTATCAAGGTTCCCTTGCAAATGGCACGTCAAGTCTAGAAGAGCATTGCAGGTACCTAGCTGCTTCCTATGTGCTACTGTCAGCTAACAATCCTTTAGATTTCACATATTTATATAGTGGTCTAAAAATAAGTTTTTTGGCAACTCTGGAGAGGACAGGGAGAATAGAGATTGGCCTGTAGTTACTGCAGTCTGCAGATATGCCACCCTTTAGAACAGGAACTTGCGCTCATCTGCAAAGATCTGTCGACAGAAAAATCTATAGATTCTACTAAACTTCAGAGACAACACTTTCCTAAGGTACACTCAGCCTGGGTGGCTCAGTATGACAGCACTCGGCTCATGTTTGATAGGCCTCTGGATGGCTCCTGCACTAGAGGCCCTCCTGTTGTACATTTCGAGTACAAAAGCCTGAATTCGACAGACATATGTACAGTAGAGTCGATGCCATCTTATATCTCTCTGATGGCTCAATGGCCATAGTCACTGTACTTTTGTTATTCCCCTACCAGGTAGCAGTTTGGATCCCACTGGTGACGAACCCATATTCACTTATAATTCTCCTTGGGTGTAACGTATTCCCAAGTTTTAGCGAATATACTGAACGAAATTTGTGGTTTTATATATAATATATATATATATATATATATATATATATATATATATATATATATACACGCGTGTATGTGTATTATTAATATACAACAGTGTTTACCTAACTCACGAACGCAGGAATGGAAGTGGATAGAAATGAGGTCAGGGAAACACACACGAAAGACACATATGCACCCACAAACATCCAGTCACTCATCCTAATTCATTTACGCTCATACACACCAATGGCTAAATTCACCAGCATGGTTTTAACATTCTGGAATATAGTCATAGGCTAACTCAGTTTGAGAAACAAAGCAGGCAATTTCAAGCATACGGTACGTGTTCATGCAAACTGATGGCCACAGTCTGTATGGGATAGAGTATATTTGTTGCCAGTGGGAATGTCCGGTTTCTCTCATGCTCTCTCTTGCATGGGTGTTTTTCACGCATTATTGCAACGGGATAATTAACTCTGCTTGCGTGTGTGTGGGCGCGCGTGTTTTTGAAAGAAAGATTTAGTGCACATTACAGCAATAGATGGAACTAAAGAGTAAGCGCTCTTCCTCATCCTCTCTTTCTCTCTAACATACAAGTGCAAAAAAGTAAGAAATAAAAAACGTTGACACTGTGTATCGAATATCCAAATGCAATACATGCTATGGAGAGAGAGAAAGAGAGAGAGAGAGAGAGAGAGAGAGAGAGAGAGAGAGAGAGAGAGAGAATATAAAACGCATAACATACAACATTCCACATCAAACTGAAACCCGAAATCGAATAAAATACCGTTTAATTGAGTTACGCCGCTGAATTTCGGTTATCAATGCCAGGATGAAGAGGCGACAGTGATTTCGTTATGGCGATTTGCATCTATTTCAACGGTGATGGGTTCCTGGAAACAAATATTTTCCCCCCTTTTCTATTCGTCGTTATTTATATCTGATTCCTCTCTCTCTCTTCATCTCCGCCTAGCCGATTCCCTCCACAATGAATGAAGGAAAATTCTGGAGAATCGTAGGTTGCTGTTGTGTGGTTGGCAAGGAAAAAGTCGGTAGGAAAATATGAAGACGATGACGCTGATATTTACCGCCACTGGAGGTTGACGGCAACTGGACCCATTGGCTAAGTTCCAGACGATGTGTGAACACTCTTGCCCCTCCCCTCTCTTCTTCCCCTTCCCCTGCCTTCCATTCCCCTTCCCCCTCCCTCAGCATCCCTTCCCCTCGGATATTCCTTCTCTCTTCCCCCCCTCAGCCTTTCCTTTTCCTTAACAGCCCTCCTCCTCGCCAAGGCAAATCCATATAGCCTCCTTTTTAAGCCAGTCATTCTCCCTCTTTAGTCTTCTCAGCAAAGGTTATCTTTTTTCTCATTATTTGGGGTCTCTCTCTCTCTCTCTCTCTCTCTCTCTCTCTCTCTCTCTCTCTCTCTCTTTACAGTCCCTATATGCAGTATGTCAGGCGTCCCCTTCCCCTCCCCTTCCCCCTCACAATCTCTCTCAAAGCATTGTAAAAGATATGGTACGTCAAAAGTCCCTTGAGTATTTTTAGAAAATCTCTCTCTCTCTCTCTCTCTCTCTCTCTCTCTCTCTCTCTCTCTCTCTCTCTCTCTCAAACTGTAGGTCAAACATTCCTCGCGTTTATATGCTGAAGCTAAGACGTCCATTCTCTTAAAAAAGATAAAAGGGAAAGACGACGTTTTACCCAAATTGGATGGAAAAAAAAAAGAGGTCAAAGTTTTCGCCGGTATTTATCTTATGGCGCTGCCTCCATGATGCAGAAAGACGAATCATGCTTTTTACTCGCGCTTTCTGTTTTTACCCCGGGCAGGATATTTCATTAATGCCCACGCGTGTGCTCGCCCGTGTGTTTGCATGAATGATTGCGGAGTTAGTTCAATTCGGAGGATTTTATAGCCGTTTATGGACGAGTTTTGTTCAGGGAGTTTTATAACCGTATAAGCGCACAGATGTTTGGTTTCCGAGTTTTATAACGGTTCACGAACGAATGCTTGTTCGGGAAGTTTTAAAAGCGTTGACGAGCAAGTGTGTTCGTTCAGAGCTTTCGTATACAACGAATTGTTTGTGTATAGAAAATTTTAAAACAATTTTGGACCGAGTAAATTCAGAGCGTTTTGCAGTGTACTCCGTCATTTATTCGATATCTAAGGAATAAATGAAGGAATATTTGTCAACAGTTATGTTACCCTATATGAATTATTTGTAGTATTTGACTAAAACGTTTTGCAGCCTTGTTCGAGCTTAGATTTGACCACAATTTAAATCCATTTATGAATAAGTCTTTTTTCATGAATTTTTATACCCCTGTATGAATGGATATTTGTTATAATGGTTTTTATGTGTAGGCTGTATACTCGTATATGAATGGAGCAAATTTATTACAAGGGTGTTTTGTATCCATATACTGATGGACAAAGGTTGTTTAAGAAGTGCTCTAATTTTACAGGGACAAGAATTTAATATACAAGGATAAGATGAACAAATATTTAATCATATAGTTAATCCATATGCATTATATATATATATATATATATGTATATATATATATGTATATATATATGTATATATATATATATATATATATATATATATATATATATATATATATATATATATATATATATATATACATACATATTTGCTAGAGTATTTCATTGTTTTGTTCTTGTTCCGGGAATTTTGTTGGCTTTCTTAAACAAAGTTCAGGTTTAGCAATTTAGGTATTTTGTGTGTGTATGTGTACATAAACATACCAATTAAAAAGTGTTCTGAGACTAATGTAATGATAAATAAAAAGAGGATATTTAGAAAACTTTATATATATATATATATATATATATATATATACATATATCAGTATATATAACTATATATAAATATATATCAATATAATATATATATATATATATATATATATATATATATATATATATATATATATATATATATATATATATATATATATATATATATATCAATTAACAAGGGTTTTTCCAGCATGCGGAGCCGTATTTTAAGCATGCGTACGTTCAGAAAGTTCTAAAATCATACGCAAAAGACTCTTTATGCCCTCGATTAACTGATCGTCGCAAATCTCCCTCCAAAACGCTCCCCTTCCTCTGGCATCAGTTTGTGTAAATATCCTTCTGACTACTGTACTATATATATATATATATATATATATATATATATATATATATATATATATATATATATATATATATATATATATATATATAAATATATATATATATATATATATATATATACACATATACTTGCCCTTATCTTTTCCTTCAGATGGCTGCCTGCTTTCCTTCGAAACCATCGATAATAATGTCATTAAAGGCGAAAGCTTTTTTCAAAAAATTAATGGAATTCTTGAGCTATCAGAGCATCTTGACCGTGAAGCTTAATCATTTATCTCATAAGGTATCCGTTCTTCCATATTCCTTTTTTTTTTTTCTTTCGAAATAGGAATTTCCAGTTATAAGGAATTAAACTTTTACTTGTGTGGGGCATACATCTCTAATCTCTAAAATAAGGGATTGAAAAAGGTGGGGTCTGGGATCGAAGTCCAGTTCTTCTATTGAGAGATCTTGAGAGAGCAAAACTATGTGATCATCTCCCGCCCCTCTGCCTCGCCATCCCTCTTCGTCTTTGAATAACGTTTTATGTCATATATCTATGAAAAAGGGGGGGGAGTCTGTTTTCAAAGATCGGAAAGGCGTATTTGAAACTAAAGAGGAGGTATTGTTTTACATACATTTTATTTTTAATTGAGCTTTTCTTGTAGTATATGTTTAACCTAAATTCCCATAAAATCGGAAACAAAATTTTTATAATTCATTATCATACAAAGGACATGTTCTGGAACTTTTATTGTTATGGAACAAACTGTTTGCCTTTTAGTCATAGAAAACTTGGAGGGCGATACTGTATTTGCCCTGCAGGAATTTTTGGAAACTGCTAAAAGCTCCTGTTTTCGTGCAGAGGCCACTCATTTGTTGTTAGAACTAAAGCTATGTCCACTTTAGCCTTTTAATAATTAATTTGTATAGAAAATACGAAGTTTCGACAAGCAGAAGTGAAAATGATAGCAGCCTTTAGGACAAATTGCAATAACTGTCCTTGATATATATATCGCGAGCCTTGTATAAATCGTATAAAGTATTATTTTTTGCATGGTCTTTATTTGTTCATATGTTGTCTTATCTTGAAATGTTTCTGCAGATTTGAATTTTTTCACAGATTTAGAAAATGTGGAAACTTACATAAGGATGCATACACAAGAACATTAAACCAAAATGATGCGAACCATCTTCTAAATATATAAGTATCAAAGTGAGGCATGGAGAACCACCATAATTTATAGGTGAAGCGGTATTTCTCCAAATTCCCCCGTGCCAATTTCCCAGCAAATCCTTCAGACGAATGACCCAATTTCTCATAACTTTACTTCCAGCATCTCATTAGAGTTTACGACTTTTATAACATTAAGGCCGGTTATGTAAAATCCTTAATGGCGGAAGGCAAGACATCCCATGAGGCTCGTAAACCACGGAATATTAATTTAAGATGCAAATGCACAAAAGTGGCAGCAAATAGCACCGACTGAAGAGTTATGTAGGTTGTATTAAGACAGTAAAAAGGTTAGGAAAGGAAAGCGGTTAATCCTGTAGTCAAATTTTGAAAATGATGTTACGCAGTCAGTGGGATTTTTACATAGCTCTTAGCGTTAAAAACATGCGTGCCTGTCTGTTTAAAGATGTTGATATATATATATATATATATATATATATATATATATATATATATATATATATATATATATATATATATATTATATATATATATATACACATACTTACTGTATATATATACATATGTATATATATGCATAAATATATGTGATATATATGTGTGTGTGTATGTGTGTATGGAGGTATTACACCTGTAGTGGAAGACGTAATATTACAGAGATGATAGACATGCGAGAACAATTTCCCTTTAGCTCTACTTTCATAGCTTTTAACTTGTCCGTAACTGCTACTTAGTAGGAGGCCATATTGTTGACCTTGCTCTTTTGTTTATTATTAAAATGAATTGGCCTTAGTTTACCTTACCTGGTTTTATTAAAGAAGAACTCATGAAGTAGGGGCACAGTTGGACCATGATAGGCAACAACCATAACGAAGTGCCACGTATATCACTACGGTTCACCCATCCCAACTCCCATACCCAGCGCGCGATCGCGTGCACGCGCACACACACCCACACACACATGAACACACCGGTATGGATACTAATAAATTTACCACTTCAGCCAGCAAGAACTACTTAACTTCTGTTTTCACTGTGTTTCTAAAATATCCCGAGTTAATTCCTGGAGCAACTCGGTCAAGGGATTTTCCCATATAATGTTCAGAAGTTTAATTTAATTGTCATGTTATCTTAAGAAACCTTGCTGGCTATTCTCGGGAGGCAATGTACGAATTACTGTTGGGCTGTAAGAGTGGTTTCGGCAATTCCAAACTATTATTATTATTATTATTATTATTATGTAATTAAAAAACAGGAAATTATATATATATATATATATATATATATATATATATATATATATATATATATATATATATATATATTTATATGTGTGTGTAGATATATATTGCAACAATTCACGGTAGACGTGTGATGATCATATATGCATTCAGCCAGGAGAAGGGTGAAATTGCTGGCAATATGAGGTATCCAAACAGTTTTATTGAAACAGTTTTTGTAAAGCACGAAAAACGTTTTACGATTGACGAAAACTGGAGAGTTCAAAAACAAAAATCTTCTAGTGCTTCCTTTTTACACTTGTTTCAATAACATCCCGAGACAAGTCAAGCCATTTGGTATTAATGTTGTTCTAAAACGCTAGGAACTGTAAGAAACTTGTTGATTAGAAATTCACCGGGAAATGGAACAGGATGTATTTATAAGATTCCGTGTAAACAGTGTAGTAAAATGTAGGTAGGACAAAGTGGGAAGACGCTGGCTGTTCGATTGAAACAACACTAATATAGTGTAAGAAACTGGTGAGGTGTCAAATGCATTATTTGTACATATGAATAATAGTAATCATGATATTAATTGGGCAGAATCGAAGGAAATTATGTTTTGCAAAGATTTACTGAAGAGAAATTTAATAGACTTCTGTATAATTAATTAAATATCAGCCTAGGTTTGTATAAAGTTGGTGAAATTTTAACGAAGGGTGTTTTAAAACAAGTAGACTATTAAACATTACCACTGTTCGACAACTGTTAGCGCTGTTTATCTGTTTAGCATTGTTTGTCTTCCCACGGAATCTTCTTGTGACTCTTATTTGTTTCCGTGGCACATGTCCCTGAACCCTGATGAAGTGTAGAAATACATGAAAGCGCTTGGCTTAGCTCATTTATTTTCACCCTTCTCCTGGCTGAATTCGTGTATATATACATACACACAAGCACGCACGCATGCACACACATATATAATAATAATAATAATAATAATAATAATAATAATAATAATAATAATAATAATAATAATAATGAACCGTCTTAGAAGACACCTGGACTGCAGAACCAGCCAGTGACAAGTTCGATCTGGGATGTGTAAGTAGTTACATCAGTTACTTGGAAAAATCCTGTGTGCTTCTGTTCACCTAATCAATAGGTTATGTACCTGGTAGTTGCTGAACTGCAATTAGTCGCAGTTAGGATGGAAAAGGTCACGGGACAAATAATCGTACCATGAATACTCTTTGAAAAATGGATGGTAATCATATATATTGTATATATACTGTGTATATTTATGTTACAGTATATATATATATATATATATATATATATATATATATATATATATATATATATATATATATTATATATATATATATTGATATATATATACAGTATATATATATAGTACATAACCTATTGATATATATATATATATATATATATATATATATATATATATATATATAATATATACATTATATATATATATATATATATAATATATATACATTATATATATATATATATATATATATATATATACTTTATATATATATATATATATATATATATATATATATATATATATATATATATATATATATTCACTTGAATAATCCTTTCGTAATACAGAGGATCCCTTGAAATACATAAAGGTCAAGAGATAGAGAATTAGCAGAAACCCTTCCATATATTATTCAAACTTGCAAGAAAAAACTTCTAAATTTCAAACAGAGGAAAACTGGAGAGCGAAGTAATGAAAGCAAAACGAAAGCGGAAAGAAAGATATCTCGTAAAGGGATGAATTATTATTCTTTGATGGTGTTTTTTTCGGACTCGCTAATTGCATGAATGAGAATTAAGGGATTTCATTCATGTGTTGATTAGAGATCTGAAGGAAAATATTATTTCATCTCGAAATGTTTGAAATTGTGTTGTTTTAAGAAGTGACAAGGTAAATGTTTGGTTATTGTACTCCGGGTTATTTCTTTTGAAATGTAAATATTGTATGGCACTGTACACATATAGATGAGCAAATACGTATTTCTGACAAACGCAGTATATATATATATATATATATATATATATATATATATATATATATATATATATATATATATATATTATGTAAATATTTATGTATATGAATATATGGAACGCCAGCAGTTTACGTAGACGCGGGGTGTCGTCTGCCAGTTTTCTAGTCGCAGAGGAATATCAACATACGAAATCGGTACTAAAATTACGAAACCATAACTAACCAGCCTAACCTGACCTAGTGCGGCGTGCCCTTACCTGGCCGGGGGGGCTGAACCCCCCAGAAAGATAGAGAACATGGCGTTTCGTGTGGAACTACTCACCTTGGCGGACGGGACAAACGGCGTTACTTGGCGTCAACGTAAACTGCAAACTACCTATATATATATATATATATATATATATATATATATATATATATATATATATATATATATATATATATATATATATATATATATGTGTGTGTGTGTGTGTGTGTGTGTGTGTGTGTGTGCACAAGAGAAAGAGAATAGTGCCATCAGGCTCCAATCCATTTCCTGGCACCATTACATAGAATGTAGTAATTCTCAATTCTTGGACCAACAAAAAACAGTCATTCCTCTCCCTTTTTCATAGTCCCTCCATATTAAACAACAGCGACCAACACTGAGCAGCCAAACTACCTCAGCACCATTGTACATTGCATCTTTTTTAAAACCTCTCCACTTCACCCTCTTCTATCCCTAGTATCTACTCTTAACTTGGCGATATATCTTTTAAGTACAGGCATGAACATTTGTTTTCCAGTATATCATTATTATTTTGAATACTAATTTCTTCTGCCTCTGCCAGCTCAGTGGTTTTATTTAACGAGTTCTGTTTAGATTGTAATTTCTTCTTACTTAGCCATTGCTTTTGTGTCATGTTTTATTTACGGTTAATTTTCGTTTTTAATCCCTTTCGTCAACTATCCTCGTGTATTTTAACTTACATTATTACGTAGTTGAAAGTGTTGTCAGTTATAGTTGATTTATTAGTTTTAGGTCAAGTGAGTCAGAATTGTTTTCTTACTGTCAATGTATTTTACGTCATTCCATAAATAAGTAACCCTGATGATGGGAAACGTTATGTATTCCCGTGTATTTTAACTTACGTGATTATGTAGTTTAAAGTGTTGTCAGTTATAGTTGATTTATTAGTTTTAGGTCTAGTCAGTCAGAATTGTTTTCTTACTGTCAATGTATTTTACGTCATTCCATAAATAAGTAACCCTGATGATGGGAAACGTTATGTATTCCCGAAAGCTCGGCTGTGCTTCTGCTATGCTTTGAGAAATGAAAATGCCGACAGTGTTACCACGTCTTCTGGCTATCCTGTTCCTCCTTACACATACATACATACACACACACATATATATATACATATATATATATATATATATATATATATATATATATATATATATATATATATATATATATATATATATAGTTCACACTTAGGAACTTCTGGCGTTTCCGCCATAGCTCTATTGTTTTATGGAATTTTGAACGTCTTTATTTAAAGATCAAGGAGTACTAAGAGAAAATAATTCTCCCATATTCTTGGCAAGAAAACCGGACAGTGAAATGTAACCAAGCTGTATTTATTGCATGATGTACGTCACATAATTGCATTACACTGTATGTAGTTGCCGTATATTACCTTACAAATAACTATAAAAGGAAAAGAAATGTGGAGAAGCCAGGTTATGTGAAAACCCTGTTAAGCATAACCTATTGTAGAACAGGCAACAAGGTTGCAGATTCTTTTGAAGTGTTATTTTTCTTATTGTTATAATAGTTAAGAACAACTTTAGACTGCTGAAGCAACGCTGCTGAATATTTACATATACGTATTCTATAAACTACTTAGCAGATAGTACTCTTCCGGCCTAGGAGCGCTAAAACTGAGGCATATTAGAAAAAAGAATAAAATCAGTTTATTTCTGTTTACGCGCCTTAACTAAGGTCGATTGTAATATCTCTTCGCTTGTCATTATGCGCAATGTTTTGACCTGTGATGAAAAAAAGCAGATAGGTCAGTAATAGCAATAAAAATGCTTGAGCGAACGACCAAAGATCTCCCATACTAGGGCGTTTATTTTTTTCTCAATTTGGATTCAAGGGCTTCAGTGGGAAACGAATAGGAAATATTAGGTAATAACTGACAAATTTAGAAGTCATTATCAGTTGATGGTTTTTGCGTGGATTTGTGGAATATGACCAGCAGATATCATGTTCATTCATACGTAAAATCGGATTATTTAATAAAGTATTGATAAAACATAGAAAACAATTTGGAAGATTGGAAGTGATTCTGAAAATTCCTCCCTTTTCATTTTTGTGGACAATTGCTCTTAAAAGGGGGGTCACAGATTTGCTTATTGTTTACGATAAAGATAACAAGAACAATAATTGTTTTATAGATGAAAAGTACTTGACTCATTTGCAAAATAAATTAATTCAAAGTATACTGATAAAACCTTGGACACCTTTCGTGTTATTTGCTGCGACAAGTGACGATTTTTATTATAGAGAGAGCTTTCTAGAGCCTGCTTAGGTCTCATTATCAGTCTAAATTACATCATTAGGATACCTTTTAGTAAGTATTTGAAACTGCCATTATTTACAATTTTAACAGAAATACTAACTGCAGTCGAAGCAGCAACAACAAAAGAAAGAATATAAATGATAAAAATATCAGCTCTAGTAAACTTAAGTCAATGATATGCCTAGTGAGGTTTGACTAGCTGGAGTATCCATTATCGATTTTTACATAAATACTTGATCGAAGCTGCAAAGTATTATGAGGATTTCCATTTTTTCAAATAAGATATGTGTATTTTTTCGTATAATTTCCTTAATTATCTTTGTAATTTTCACCCTCCTTCCCCGACTTTTAATTGTAATGTTCCCTGCTTTAGGAGACGGGTCTGGAATTCGCTTCTGCATTTGGACTTTTCTTTCGTGGATGAAGTACCCAACCTCTAGGGCTTTCGGTGAAGGAAAAGCTAATAAAAAAAAAAACGCTCGGTCAAATTGAAGTGGATTAATCACGAATACATAAATAAACGCTTTTTATCATCGAGGTTTTCATGTCAAAGAAAATTCTTTTGCAAATGATTATTGAATGAACGGCAATATGAAGTATGTTTTCGATAGTTGGAGAAAATATGTTTTTTCTTATTTCCTTATTTTCTGCGAAGTGATTCTTCCCTTTATGAGTATCTGCAATGAGGTCCGTGTATCTAAGCTTCTCGGAGCTCCTCGGGCTTCTGTAACGTGAAACGCGGAAGAATATGTCAAAGTTACAAACTGACATGTTTATAAACAAAAGTGGCCAGTATGTAAACACGCAAACAGTGAGGACCAGTCCTTCGTGACTTTTATAGGAATAACTTTTGAGCTGTGACTGTAAACATTGCTCTTGATTTGCATCTTATGTTTGTAAACTATCCTTCCTCCTATTCAAAGTGCATGATTCCTTCAGGGTCCTCATAACTTATGTTTAGCCTTCCGGCGCATGCAAGTAAAAATGTGTAACCTAAGAATGTATTTGGCCGTTATTACTATCACATGACCTCGAAATGATCTCAGTCGTTATCAACTCCCAATTTTCCTTTTTTTTTTTTTACATTCCCATAGAAATTTTTCTTTACTTTATAGACAAAGGTTTTGTTGATGATTATATATATATATATATATATATATATATATATATATATATATATATATATATATATAATTTTTGCGACAGGAGAACGTTCCCTTCTGGTTATTTTTTAGTTAATATTTCGCTTTCGTATTCTTTACTTTATAGATAAAGGTTTCATTGATGATTATATATATATATATGTGTGTGTGTGTGTGCGTGTGTATACACACACACATATATATATATATATATATATATATATATATATATATATATATATATATATATATTATTTTTGCGACAGGAGAACGTTTCCTTCTGGTTATTTATTAATTAATATTTCGCTTTTGTATTTCGTAACACTATTCGTAGTTTAGTGCGATAGGATCAAAATGTCTTTGGATATGTCCTAAATACCCATTTGCAAACACATTCGCTCCATTTTCGGTGCAGATCCATGTCAGCAAGTGTTGTTAAATTTCATTATTATTTTATATAATACGTTTGGCTAATATCAGTTTGTGCTCTATCGTTTATAGTTAACATTTCATCCGTTTTTAATGTTCCTGTTTGTAATGTATTTTTTATTTATATCTAATTTTTGGATTAATTCTATTTTTTTATTTCTGTGAAGTTTTCCTCTGTATTAATATTTCCCAATAATGTCCCTTTTCATATTTAGTCTCGATTTCAACTAATATGAAATATCCATAGAATGATTATTTTCAGTTTTCCCCTTTCCTAGTTTTTCCAAAGTATATTATTTAACTGTGCACTGTCTATATTTTCGTTTGATATATAATGCACTTTGTCTCGTACTGATGTTTAATACGAATTCAGTATTCAGTTTCATAAAATGAATGAATATGTCTTTCCTCATAAAATCCTGAGCTGAATTAATGCCACTTTTAAAGCCTAATCTTTCCGTTAAAACGGCATTTATTCGGCCGGACAACAGCATGAAATGAATAACGGAATTACGTTTATATTTCAGTAAAGGAATTACGCATGTCATGTTATTTCGATGGAAAGAGACTTATAATCTTAACAACCAGCAGTTTGTGAGTAATTTAACGTACCCATGTCAGTGTTCATGTTAAATGAAATCACGCAGTTTTATGGAAATGTTAATTCACCTAGAGAAAATGGGATTTTTCCAATTACTTATTTTATGTATCAAAATAAATTACAGAAATGTTGTGCTGACCTTCCATAATTAGAATTAAGCTCGAGTGATCATAACAATATAATTAGTAATAGGTATAAGGGTTCAAGGCTTAGAGATTGTAATGTATGTTGGCATAGTAAACAGTGCCTTTTGGCTCTTGTAATCCAGGACTTGCGGTTGCAATGCACGTCAAGATGAGAAAAGAGCACCCTAATGTGCAGAGAGAATTTTGCTCAGTGTCCTTTGGAAAACGATTTCACAAGTTACACTGAATGCCTTCATTTTTAAAATACCAATTTTTAGTGTAAAGGGAAACGACATTTCTCATCCTGTACCTTTACTCTTTATATAGTAAAAACATACTCTGTGCAAGCTTAGTTTCTTCTCCGGCTTGAAAAAACAAATAAACTTTCATTGAATAGTTTGTTTGCCTTACAAAGAAGTACCAGAATTAGAAAAGTTTTCCTTTTTTCAGTTATATTCTTTCTTTTATACAGGAAGTAATTGATCTAAGCTGCAAGATTATAAATTTCACTATTTATTCAAATTAGATATTTGTTTTGTTATATAATTGTATTAATGAAAAATTTGCTTTGTTATGCTTTCCTTCCTCCCTTGGTTTATAATTATAATGTCTCTTGTTTTAGGAGACGAGTCTGTCTTTTGCTTCTGCCTTTTGAATTTCATGCATGAAGTTACAAATCTCTAAGGTTTTCGAGTAAGGAGAAAGAATGAAAAAACCTCGGTCCATATGAAGTGAATTAATCATTGAAATATAAAGAAGCGCTTTCCATCACTCGGTTCTCATGTCGAAGAAGATTGTTTGAATAGATGGTATTAAGAAATATAATTGTTTCTGGTATTTCGAGAAAATATGTTGTCGTATTTTCTATGAATTCTTTCTCCCACTACTGAGTATCTTCATTGGGGTCCGTTCACTTATGAATTATTTCTTCTACTTCAGAGTATCTTCATTGGGGTCCGTTTACCTAAGCTCCTCAACCTTCGATAATGTGAAACTTGAAAGAATACATCACAATTATATAGTTTGATATATTTATGAACAAAAGTGGCCAGTATGTAAACACGCAAACAATAAGGGCCAGTCCTTCGTGACTTACAGAAATGTCTTTTGAACTGTGGCTGTAAGCATTACTCTCGTTTTGCATCTTATGCTTGTAAACTGTCCTTCCTCCCATTCAAAGTGCATCATTCCTTCTGGGTCCTCATAACTTATGTTTAGCCTTCCGGCGCGTGCAAGTAAAAAGGTGTAATCTTAAGAGTTTAGTTGCCCGTTATTATTATCACATGACCTCGTTCGAAACGGGCTCAGTGGTTATCAACACTCACAATTTTCTTGTAATTTTTTCTTATTCCCAAAGAAAACGTTTCTTTACTCCGTAGACAGAAAGGTTATAATGATGATTTTGATATATTTATATATATGTGTGTGTGTGTGTGTGTGTGTGAATTAATGTCTTTTAATGTAATACAACGGTTTATATAGGTATATAAATATGTGTATATGCATATATATATATATATATATATATATATATATATATATATATATATATATATATATATATATATATATATATATATTATTTTTAGCTGCAGGAGAACACTGATTTTTCTTTAGATACGTCGTAGATATCCGTGTACAAACAAATTCACTTGATATCGGTGTAGATCCAAATTGTTAAATTTGAATATTATTTTGTATAAGACGTTTCGTAATACCAGTTTGTACTCTCTTCTTTAGAGTTAACGGTGGTCTGTATTTTTATACATGTATATTTTATATCTGTTTTTATTGTTCCTGTTTATAATGTCTTCTTCCTGTTATCTAGTTTTTCAAATAATTGTACATTTATTTATGCAGTTTTCTTTTGGATTATTTCCCAGTAATTTTCCATTTCATATTTATTCTGCACTTCAAATAATATAAAATATGCATAGATGATTATAAAAATTTTCCCTCTTTTACCAATGAGACATTTAAAATTTTTCATTTGATATAAAATACACCTGACGAATATTTGCTCGTGTCCTATTGGTAGCTAATACGAATTCAGTATTCAGTTTTATAAAATGACTAAATATTTCTTCCCCCATAAAATCCCGAGCTAAATTAATGCCACTTCTAAAACTTAATCTCTCCGTTAAAACGGCATTTATTCGGCCGGACAACAGCATGAAATGAATAACGGAATTATGTGTATATTTCTATAATAGAATTACTTATATATTTCAATAATGGAATTACTTGTGCCATGTTATTTCGATGGAAAGAGGCTTATAATATTGAATGATTTAACATAGCCATGTCAGGGCTCACGTTAAATGAAACCACATAGTTTTATGGAAATATTAATTCACCTACAGAAAAAGAGGGTTTTTCAAGTGCATATTTTGCATCGAAGTAATTTAAATAAATTATTTGTAACCCTTGCATAACTAAAATGAAGCTCAAGTGATTATTGTAATGTAATTACGAACTGGTTCAAGGTGTAGAGTTTTTAATCCATGCTGGCAGTGTAAACAGTGCCTTTTGGACCTTGTAAAATAGATATGTGATTGCATTCCTCCTCAAGAATGGAGAATTGAAGCAAATAGGCAAGGATGGGGATTGTAAATAGAATAGGCAAGAATGGAGCATTAACGTGAAAAGGTAAGGATGGGGAATGTAAATTTATGGGAAAGAATGGAGAATTGACGAGAATAGGCAAGGATGGGAAATGTAAATCAATAGGCAGGAATGGAGAATTGACAAAAGTAGTCAACAATAGGTAACTGAAGTGAATGGGGATGGATGTAAAATGAAAGTGATCGACAAGGACCGATAACTGAAGTGAATAGGCAATGGTGAAGAACGTAATTAAATAGCAATGGAGAATTAAAGTGAAGACAAGGACGGAACATGCTGCTCATTAGGCAAGGATGGAGAATACTAGTGAAAGAAACGATGGAGAATTTAAGTGAATAGACGAGGATGGTGAAAGTAAGTGAACAGGAAACCGTGGAGATTTTAAGTGAATAGACTAGGATGGCAAATGCAAGTAAATTGTGAACGATGGAGAATTTAAGTGAACAAACAAGGATGGGATATTAGAGTGCATTGCTCAGCTGAAATGCGTTATAAGGACAAACAGAACTGAAAAATAGGATGTTCAGCTTTTTTTAAAGTATCAAAACATTCAGATCTTTCATCTGAAGACAACAGAAGATGAACCAAAAGTTTAAGAGGAATTAGCTGAATGTTAAGGAAAGTGATTTTACAAGTTACACTGAGAATGCATTCCTTTTCATAAAGCCATTTTTCTGGTTTAGAGAGAAACGTAATTTTTCATCTGGGACTTTTTTTTTTCTGTAGTGCAATATATTCCTGGTAGGTTTAATTTCTTTTCGGGCTTGAGATAACAAATACAGTTTCTTTGATTAGTTTCTTTGCCTTACATTGAAGTATCCAGAATTAGAAAAGTTTTCCTTTCTTTCAGTTATGTTGTTCTTTCATGCCTGAGGGTAAACATTACGTCTTGATCAAAAGTTTTTTCATTAATTTTAAGCTTCTTTTTCGACGCTAAACTTCTCCATTATTTATCTCTGTGTGCTCACAAGAAGTAACTTTTACTTCATTGTGACCTCCCAGCACACACTAAACCTACCATCGTGAGATACTTCACTGGAGTAAAGAAGTCAAAATTAAAAACTTGGATTGTTATTTTGTTCAGTTTATATAGCTTGGGGTTTAGAGGGTTATATATATATATATATATATATATATATATATATATATATATATATATATATATATATATATATATATATATATATATATATATATATATATATATATATATATATATATATATATTATTCAATTTCTTGAGTATCGGATAGTTTTACTGCCAAAAGATGCCCAGGATTTCATGGGAAGTTTTATCTTAATAACATTCCCTTCTGAGACACTATGAAATGGCGTTCATCCTTCTGGTCTTAGGTTGTATATAGGTAGAAGTTTGTTGGAAAGACAAAGAATATTTATGAAAGTTTTTTCCTTTGAAAACTGTAAATGCCAGCATTCGAATTTCAAGTGAGAAGCGAAGTGGTGCCACACTAAACCACCCATAAGTGCTTTCATTTTATTCCCAAATTGGATTCAAATGTTTGAGAGGAAAATGAAAAGGTAACTCACAAATTAAGAAGTCAGCAGATGTATTTCTTTCACGCATTAAAAATCGGGTTTTTGATTAAAAAAAAATGCAGAATTAATTGGGAGATTGGAAATGATGTTGAAAATTCCACCTTTTTCATTTTTATGGTTATTTACTCTAAGGCAAACCAAGAGAGGGATCGACAGAATTGCTTATTGTTTACCATAAAGATAACAGGAACAATAATTGTTGAACAGATGAAAATTACTTAACTCGTTTGCAAAAGAAATTGATCCATTACGTATTGACAAAGCCTGTATTGCTTTCAGTGTTATTTGCTGCGCCAAAGGACGATTTTTATTATGCAGAGAGCTTTCTAGAGCCTGCTTAGGTTTAATTATCAATCTAAATTACATCATAACAATACCTTTTAAATGTAATATTTGAAACTACTATTATTCACAATTTTAACAAATACTAGCTGCAGTCAAAGCAGCTAAAACAACACAAAAATATTAATGATAAAAAATCATTTCCCATAAACTTAAAAGTCACTAATTTGACTAGTGAATTTTTACTAGCTAGAGTATCCAGTATCTATTTTTATACAAGAAATACTTGATCGAAGCTGCAAAATGTTATAAAGATTTCCATTTATTCAAATTAAATATGTGTATTTTTGTCGTATTATTTAATTACAAATTAGCTCTGTAATGCTTTCCTTCCTTCATTCCTTAAATTATGATTATAACTGTCTGTCCTATGCCTCTGCATTTTGACTTTTCTTTCGTTCATGAAGTTGCGAATCTCTAGCGCTTTCGAGGGAAAAGCGAATAAAAATGAATCAGTCCATGTGAAGGAGATTATTCACTATAATATAAGGAAGCTCTTTTAATCACAAAGTTTTTATGTCAGTTTTCAAATGGTTGTGAATAGAATAAATGGCAGCGTGAAATATATTTTTGCTAGTTGGAGAAAATAGTTTTTTCTGTTATTTTTTTTTTTTTTTCTAGGAATTTAGTCTTATTTTTGGAGTATCTGCAGTGGGGTTCCTGCATCAGAGCTCTTCAAGCTTCTGTAATGTGAAACGTGAAAGAATACATCACAATTACATACTTTGACATGTTTATAAACAAAAGTGGCTAGCATGTAAACACGCAAACAGTAAGGGCCAGTCGTTCGTGACTTACAGAAATGCTTTTTGAATTGTGACTGTAAACACAACTGTTGTATTGCATCTTATGTTAGCAAACTGTCCTTCCTCCTATTCAAAGTGTATCATTCCTTCAGGGTCCTCATAACTTGTGTTTAGCCTTACGGTGCATGCAAGCAAACAGAAAATGTAATCTTAAGAGTTAATTGCCCTTTATTATTATTATATCACATGACCTCGAAATGATGTCAGTAGTTCTCAAATCCCCCAATTTTCTTGTTATCTTTACGTATTCCCAAAGAAAGTTTTCTTTACCCTGTAGAAAGAAAGATTTTTATTGATGATTTTGATTTATACTATTTTTCGCGACAGGGGAACGTTGTCTTGTGGCTGTTTTACGGTTAAAATATCAGTTCTGTATTTTGTAATATTACCCTTATTTAAGAACGATAGAATCATTTTTCCTTGGATACTTTTTCGATTCTTGTCAATAGCAGATATTTAATTCCATTATTATTTTAGCATTTTGGTTAATAATAGTTTATGTTCTGTTCTTTATAGTTTATGGTTATTTCTGTTGTTATGCGTGTTTATATTTATAACGGTTTTAATGTTAGTATTTATATAGCACTTTTACTGGTGTTTGATTTTTAAGTTCAATTGTAGTTTTATTTATACGCATTTTCTGATGTATTAATATTTCCCAACAATATTCCTGTTCATATTCAGTCTGCATTTTAACTAATATAAAATTAACTTTTGATCATTATTTTCAGTTTTCTCCTTTCTCTTTCATAGTTTTCCCAAAATATCTTAATAAACGATGCAATATTCATTTTTTGGTTTGATATGTAATTCACCTGACGAATATTCGCTCATGGCTCGTATTGATAGCTGTTACGATTCAGTATATTGGTAGTCTCTTAAAATGACTGAATATTTCTCCCTCTATAAACGCCTGTGCTAAATTAACGTTAAAAAGTCATTTTTTCGTCCGGATGAAAACAACATGAAATGCTTACCTTAATTCAGAGTAATTTCAGTAACGAAATTACGTTTACATTTCAATAATGAAATTACGTGTGCCATGCTGTTTCGATAGAAAGAGGTTTAAAATGTTAACAACGAGCAGCTTATGAATAATTCAACAGCTATGTCAGTGCTCATATTAAATTAAAGTACGTAGTTTTATGGAAATTTTAACTCACCAGAAAAAGAGGCGGGTTTGCTATACTAATTTTTTTCCTCAAAATAAATTGCAGAAATTATGTGCTGGTCTTACATAATTGAAATAAAGCTAAATTGATTATTATACTCTAATTACAAATGGGCTCAAGGTGTAAAGTTTTTAATCCATCCTGGAAGAGAAAATAGCGCCTTTTAGTTCTTAAAATCCAGGATATATGATTGCATTCCTCTTCAAGAATGGAGAATTGACTTGAATAGACAAGGATGTGGAGTGTAAATGAATACTCAGAAAATAGAGAATTGGCGCAAATACCCAAGGGATGGGGAATGTAAATGAATAAGCAAGAATGGAGAATTGACGTGATTAGTCAACAGTGGGTAGCTGAAGTGGATAGGCAAGGGTGGAGAATCCAAGTAAATAAGTAAGAATGCAGAACTGAAGTGAACAGGCAAGGAGGGAACATGTTAGTGATTAGGCAAGGATAGAGAATGAAAGTAAATAGGAAACGATGGAGAATTTAAGTGAAGAGACAAGGATATAATATTACATTGCATTTCGCAGTTGAAATACATGGAAAAGACAAACCTTGACACTGAAAAATGGTGCGTTCAGAACCATCAAATCTTTCATCTGAAGACAATAGAAGATTAACCAAAAGTTTAAGAGGAATTTGCTGAATGCTAAAGAAAATGATTTTACATGCTGCCCTGAGAATTTCTTCCTTTTCATACAGCATTTTTCTGGCTTAGAAACGTAATTATTATTATTGTTTTGTTTTTTTGCCATAGTGGAATATATTCTTCGTAGATTTAATTTCTTTTCCTGCTTGAAATAACAAATACAGTTTCTTTGATTAGTTTCTTTGCCTTACATTGAAGTATCCAGAATTAGAAAAGTTTTCCTTTCTTTCAGTTATGTTGTTCTTTCATGCCTGAGGGTAAACATTACGTCTTGATCAAAAGTTTTTTTCATTAATTTTAAGCTTCTTTTTCGACGCTAAACTTCTCCATTATTTACCGCTGTGTGCGCCCACAAGAAGTAACTTTTACTTCATTGTGACCTCCCAGCACACACCAAACCTACCATCGTGAGATACTTCACTGGAGTAAAGAAGTCAAAACTGAAAACTTTTTTTTTTTTTAGTTCATTTACCTTGGAAGGTTAGAATGTTATATATATATATATATATATATATATATATATATATATATATATATATATATATATTTGTGTGTTTGTGATTGTGTAAATATATATTTTATATATGTATGTACTCACGCACACACACATATATATAGATAGATATATAGACAAATGGGTAGATAGATAAACATGCACCAAGGCAACAGTCATATTTTAAAATTAAAGTTCAGTTTCCCGAATAATGGATCGTATTTCCTTCTAGAGAAACCCAGGGTTTTCCAGCAAGGCTTATCTTGATGACATTCCCTACTACCAAAAAGGGGTTTCACAAATCATGGGTGATGTCATCCATCCTGTTGATCTTAGGTTGGATGTCAGTTGAAGTTTGCAATAGATAATTTTTCCCTTCGTCCAGTATCTTTTTCCACGCTTAGAATACATAAAGATATTGGTTTACTTCTCCTGTTGTCTTTCCCTGAAGACAAGTCGTTTGTTGAACGATATCTTGATAAAATATCTTGTAATAAGCAGACATCTTTGACAAACTTAACTATCAACGTCAACAAAATTTGGAATAATTCCGTTCAAATTTGTCAAATCAAAATGTAGATAGCTTTTACGATATTTTATGTTCATTCATTGTGCTCAGTTGCTGGCGATCGCTCTCATTTTCTCACGCATGGATACAAATTTATCCTCGTCACTGTGTAGTCTCTCTCTCTCTCTCTCTCTCTCTCTCTCTCTCTCTCTCTCTCTCTCTCTCTAATTTATTCTGCTGAACTTATAACGTTTTCAGTGGATTATGCTTATCATTCCTACAGCGCTCATTGTCTCCGCAGTTGATGACAGTGTTTGTATATAAATTTATTCTTCATCGCGAAGTTTATCACAAATTTATCAAAAACTTCACCTACGCAGATAAAAAAAAAACTTTCATTTATTTTCGTATTTCAGATTTATGTACATTTTAGTTTAATCGTTATAATGAACATCAAGTGTTAATTACAGAACTCTGAAGGGTATTGCTCACTCTGAAAATATATGATGCTAATATAATTCTTCTCTCTTGTTTGAGTATTATCAAGGGGTATTAAACCTGTCCAGTAAAATTATGCTTTCATTTTAGCTTCATTTTCACCAAAATGGAAGGTCAGTTAATAAAACTTAGCCAGTGCAGCTGTTCGACTATCTCATATTACTTTCTTTTATTATCATTATACGTTTCAGGTGAACGGCCATTTCAGTCACAGTTATCGTGAGCGTGTCTGTCAATTTGCATAATGAAGTTAATTAAATTCTACGCGTTTCAGCAATACATACATACATATATACATACATACATATATATATATATATATATATATATATATATATATATATATATATATATATATATATATATATATATATAGTGTGTATGCATGTTGTATGCATGTATGTATGTATGTATATAAATATATGGACTCAATCAGAGTTATAACCTAGATGTTATGACACCAGATTTAATAAACAAATCAATCAATCATGGATTAATGCCACAGAATATCACTCAGATTTTTTCACCAAATTTTCTTCTTTCTGAACAAAAATACCTTTTCCACGGTTTTACAGTATGGCATATTTTATAGAGAATTCTTCCTAAATGAAATTTTTTGTCGCATTTCAACACTGATTCGAATCGATGATCCGTAATCTGGTGGGTATCCTATCCGGTAGACGTTGATGATTTTCCATTAGCTGGCAGTAGAGCCGGCTAAATCTTTGGAAGACAAAGTATTGATCGTAATTCGAGTGTTAATAGAATGTCGTTTTGGTGATGTAAAGGACCACCAATATTGCCAAACGACCATTGTTACTCTCATGACGTAAACTCCAATTGCTTTCCCTACGGTACACCTTTTCCTTCGTAGTTCTTACTACTACATTTTGTAAAGGAAAGGCTAGTGAGGGAGTTCGTTTCGATGATGCACTCCAACCTTTGAGTCAAGCCTGTATGCCTCTTGGGGCAGGTAGTGAATACATAATCCCTTCCTTTTTTGAGAGAGTCTCCTGACTTTTATTCTGTATAAATAAATAATACTAGATTACTGTACTCTCATCCGTTCTTAGACGTAGTAGATAATATCACTCGTCAGCCTTCTAATTAGTGGACATATATTTTCTACAGTATAATAATAGGTTGTTATTGTCGATTGACCGCTTGTAAAATGTTCTTGTGGTTGTTTGTTACAATTACTAGGGTCGTGTCAATTATCCACGAGGACCAGGGTAACCGGCAATATCTCCAGATGAATTTCATTTCTCGTGGAACCATGTTCGACGAAACAGAGATGAGGAAACACGTTGGTGGCTTTTACTACTTCCCTTTCAGTGTAGACCACTGTTGAAGACAGTCCTAAAGATGAGTCTTGAATCATGACGCTTATGAAAGGGAAATGCATGTTTTGTGACTGATTGTGCGTGTGTGTGTGTGTGTGTGTGTGTGTGTCTGGGTAGTTCATGCACAGCGAATCTAAGTGCGTAAGCTCATAAATTTTGGAATAGAAAGCAGCTATACATGGATACAAAAACCTACCTATATAAATGTGTGTATAAATAATTTAAGTATATGACATATACTTGCTTCTGTGAAGCACGCATGTACAATATATACGAGGAGTTGCACACACTATACTCGTAAATGTAAACAAGAATATTTCATATCTGTTAAAGAGCATTTAAAAAATCAATTAGTATCAAAATATTACTGATAGGTATACTTTGCACATTATTACCAGGGAGCTAATTAAGGTAAAGAAGACGAAATGGGCATTTAACCAAAGGTCACAGTTAATGAAATATTAATTTAGGGAATAAAAGACTCATTATCTTCACTTTATCTGATTTTATGGCCAGTTGACATTTAATACCTAAATATTAATTGTTAGATTAATGATTTAAGTAATTTGAAGTTTTGCTTGTTGAAAAGTTTAGTTATTTTTCATGTATATTCAAAGTTTCGGGCTTTTTAAATTGTCCGTGTTTGAAATGCTTTTGGATTTTATTTAGCATCTATCGAACGTTTGATAATAACATTATATTATATTTGTAACATAATGTATTACATATATTTTTTTATTTAAAAAAATTATAGCTTTGGTGTGCGTTTAATTTTATGAATTCTACATTTACTTCTCAGGCAAACAAAGAGGAATTATTTATGAAATGTAATTATAATTTGAGGAGTGACTAAATCCACTTCGAGAATTGTAATTAAATGAATGATTTTATTTTTATTTCATTATAAAATGCCAACGAATTTCCAGATTTGTACCCGTCTTTAAACAAAGTTGGAAATAGAAGAGAAGGAAAGAGGCAAACCCATGGTAAACAGCAACAGTAAGAAAATTCAAAAGATTGCCTGAGGAGAAAAGAAGCGGAAAAACAGACCGTACTGAACTGAGGCGACTAGAACGGGCAAAAAAGAAAAAAAAAGTGAATCCGTTAAAGATATGGAGAAAAAAATAATTATCGTTAATAGCATGAAAAACATCAACTCTTGTAACCATTTTCAATGCATAAAGTTATCAAATGTCAGAATGCAATCATGTCCGCGTATTAGTCAGCTGATTTTGTTAACCGGATAAACGCGCAGCTCAGTTGGAAGAACGACGAATATTTTACTCGATAAGAGTAATCTTCAGGTTCGGGAATACCTGATGTTGTATTTGAAAGCCAAACATTATTAGGGTTTTCATCAGGATTGTCCTTATCTCGGCTCTTATATTATTGTAAACCTTCCAGGTTTTAAAGACCTCGCAATTTTTCCTTATCTGAGTACCATTCTAAGCAGGTGAATAACCTGGAATTACATTTTCATGTTAATACATTGGATATCGGGATTTAATCTGGAATTGTTAAAAGGAACTGATATAAAACGAAAAGGAAAGTTCTGCAGTTAAAGGAAAGGGGATAAATAATCTAATCTTTACACGTGAATTCTTCAGAACATGTACGATGCTTGAGCAGATAGCATCATGCTGTGAATGGTAAAACATCTAACATGATAATTGCTTCGCTATTCAACATTTATTTTGCGATGTCGTACCAATTTTACTCCTTTGATTAACTTTAATTTCAGCTAATCAGAAAATAATGATAGTGGAATGATTTTCATTCTCACAGTTAACTTAAAAAGAACTGTTCTCATAACTTTGAAATTTAACTATGGCCATTTATTATCATATGAGACCTAAGCTGGTGCCTCTTCGCAAGAATTAAATTGGTTCCTTCTTCTGAACAATGTAACATCGTATGACTTCAAAATGACAGTCAGTCAGGAAATTGCGGGAACGTTAGTAAAATTAAACTGGGCTAAAACGAATTTATTTCTGACCAAGTTGTCAACAACAGAATTAAAGGAGAAAATAAAACCTTTGCCTAACAATTACCCTGGAGATAAAATGTTAAAGATTGCTACTGAACTGGGAAACTTTCCATTAAATATTATTAGTGAGATTATGGAAAGAGTATTTACAGTATATGAGAAACAGGTCAGAATTCTGGTAGTGATGGCTCAGTTTTCAGTTAACACCAGGGTACTTGTATAGAGCTAAAATCATCGGTAATACGTTGAGATGTGACACAAGAAAATGAGGTGATACTAGACCAACAGAAAATTCAGTATCTGTTACACACCTTTATTACATAACTAATGCATATATGCGCTGATATAGTCTGTTCAACACAATATTTTTCATTCAAATGAGAACATTTTCATAATGAAGTAGCAAGTTCTTTTTTTGCGCATACACATTTCAACTCACTGCAAGGAAAAAATCGTATTCTTGACAGACGAAATAACCTGTAAAACTGATGCTGCATTTATACGTCAACAATACCATTGAATTCGCCTTCCTTCACTAGCAATACAATGCATAAAACATCCAGCGCAAAGCTTTTCCGAAGACTTCAAACTTCCCGTAAGAGTTGCATCCGGACCAACTTTGGCCTCATTGTAGCATTGGCTCAGCTACAAGCGAATTCCAACGAGGCGTAAGCAATACCCAGCCATATAACCAACTCGCTAAAGTTACGGATGTCAAAGTTAAGACAGCTAGCATCAACTTGAAGTGAGGTAACTTATTAAAGAGAGCTCTGGGATCATTCTCTTCGATCCCTTAGCCTCTCCGCGAAGGAAAGTTGTTTCCGGAATGAAAAGCACTCGAGAACAAAATAGTTTTCGTTGAACTTTCCAGCCTCACCATCGCTCAGTCGTTGTTACGGAAATCTCGAATGCCAGAAGTCTCGACTCTTGATTTTTCGTCGCATCTGAGATGGAGGCGTACAAGAAAAATGAAATAATGTTGCGAGAAAGGAACTGATTTAAAGAGAAGAAAGACAAACGCTCTGAAATATGTAATTGCTGGAAAACAAATGTAGAAGATGAATTTTATACCTTAGACTGCATATTTATCATGGAATTCATGGAATTTTAGGCGCGAGGTGACAATATGCTGGTGATTTCAGTGTACTTGAATTTTAAATTTGATAACGTTCAAGAAACATGAATCAACAGAGTGATAGCATGCGTTGACAAAAGTATATCTTCCTCCCATATTCAAATAGGAACCGAATTAAAAAGTGGTTGAATGAGTTATAAGAACTCAGGTCACAAAAAAAGTTATCTGCGGCAAAAATACGTTATAGATAATAAAAAATATAAATAAATAAACATACATATATATATATATATATATATATATATATATATATATATATATATATATATATATATATACATAATATAGGGCAGATTTTTCAATGAAAATCCTTATATGTATGGACAAATAAGCACTGGCTGTGCTCTGTCTCCATAAAACGACTATCACAAATGTATATATACTTAGGTGTCTGGAAATTACTTGAAGCAGGTAAAGTGCCAGGGCGTAATTGATTTGTCAACTACTGAAGTACTTGCGCTACTTGCGAGCTCTCTATCCCATGTACACAGTAATGTGGCGTGTTGTGACATTAGGAACATTACATTTTCTTCGCGTAGTATTGTATCTTCACTTGGCGTTAGTTGTGGACTACAGTATACTGTACATGCATGCCTATGTAGAAGACGGTAAATTCTGGTATAAATAAAGCAAAGTAAGTATACCTTAGTTTAGCGAGACCAATGAGCCGATTAACAGCTCTTTAGGGCTGGCCCGGAGGATTAGATTTATTTTACGTGGCTAAGAACCAATTGGTTACCTAGCGACGGGACCTACAGCGTATTGTGGAATCCGAACCATATTATACCGGGAAATGAATTTCTATCACCAGAAATAAATTCCTCTAATTCTTCTTTGGCCGGTCGGAGAATCGAACGCGGGACCAGCAGACTGCTAGCTGAGAACGATACCCACCCATCCAGTGAGGAACTATAAATAAAACAACAATAACTTTTGGTTGTACGCAGAAGAACTATTTATACAGGAAGTTTTTAAATGATAGGCATCCAAGGGACATGGACATCGGTAGGTGACGATTAGGCTAACCCCCGAAGATTAGGAGGTATTCTTCTTCTTTGAAATAGGATTTAAAAGAAGCTCAGTCCTTCCTTGTTTGTAATAACCCTTCTGGCACATTCTTGTTGTTTGTCTGCTGACTTTCAGCATGTTCGAAACCCGTGCAACGATTAAAGATGCTTCTCATTTCGTAAAGCGGTTGGCACTACTTACGTGATTAAAATTAGTTTTGTTGCTCAAATCGCAACTGTCGATGATGGTCAATTTTTCTTTGATAGTCATTGCAAAGTATGATGTATACGCCAATTTGTGATTGTTGCTCTCTTCCAGTAAATGTTGGTCACAGTGTGTTAACCTTTGTTAGAGTGAATAAAACCAAAGGAATAGTGTCTCCTCAAATATTCTTGGTATTTTTAACCAGGAAATTCTTAGCCCCCATACACATGGGACTGGGGCCCATTTTTAAGTAGTGTTCATCTATTTAAGTGGCTAAGTCCATAGAGGAGTCATAAGTTAAATACCTCTAAGGATAAGCAGTTCTTATAACCAGCAGTTCCTAACTGACAAAAGCAAGAGACTCCTACCATTTCTCATTGGTTTTAAGCAAGGTCACATGACAAGCATCCAGGGTTGATGCCAAGGGGACACAGCACACAACGCCATAAACCGGTCCATCATCCCGCTGCCAATGATTTCTGGTTCTCCTTCAGAACAAAGTCCCAATTTTCAGATGTAGATCTAGACTCTACTTAGAGCGGAGTAAACTTGCAAGGCAGCAGGTGCCCCTACCCTGAGCTCGGGACCCAAATTCAGGCACTACCAGCTGAGCCAGCTAGACTTGGTGCTCACTAAAGGGCAGGGGCCAGGGATGCAGCCCCTTGAAGGTTCACTCATGCCCCAGTTACCCTTACTGTGTAGATATACATACATACATACATATATATATATATATATATATATATATGTATGTATGTATGTGTGTGTGTGTGTGGTTCTGAGTTTGTATGTATACGGTTGCACCTTCAAAATCATATATGCAAGCACTAACGCCCATCCATCCGCATGTCAGTCATATTTGCATATATGCATATGCACCCCAACCTTTCCTTTTGGACTTAATTGTCGTTACATATTTCACGATGTACATCACATGACAGCATTGGAAGGAAACAACAAATTATATGAAACAGATGTAACTATTTCAGATTTGACCAGACACTGAAGACTAATTTACTGAAAGGGAAACTCTTTCTTTATATAATCTAATTATATTACTAATCCTTGATTCAGCATATGAAATATATATATATATATATATATATATATATATATATATATATATATATATATATATATATATATATGAGCATATATGTATGTGTCTTTGTATGTTTGCATGCTGATCTTTTAGATATTAAAAAGAATACATTAATGTATAATTTTCTTTCAAAATTAATTCTTTTCGTATGGTGGTGAATTTAGAAACTGCCGCACAACAGCCACTAATGAATTAACGAATAATTCCACATTCAAAAGCAGATGCACCCTAATAACTTCATAGTTGCTACAATCCATTTAACAGATTTTCTCGCTTCTTTTTTGTAGAAAAAAATGAGAGAAACCTTGAAGACAAAATAAAGGAAGGAACTTTTAGTTTCCTGCGCTGTAGATTGTTAATCTTCCCTTCTTCCGTTAACCGTTGCCTCTCCTTCCGGTTAGGTGGGCTTCTTAAAAACCTTCTTTCGCCATATTTTCCATTTTAGTTTTCAGTAAACGAAAACTGTTGTGCCGGCTCTGTCTATCCTTCCGCACTTTATTCTGTCCGCCCTTTTTCTGTCCGCCCTCAGATCTTAAAAACTACTGAGGCTAGAGGGCTGCAAATTGGAATGTTGATCGTCCACCCTCCAATCATCAAACATACCAAATTGCAGCCCTCTAGCCTCAGTATTTTTTTCATCTTATTTAAGGTTAAAATTAGCCTTAATCGTGCTTCTGGCAACGATATGGGACAGGCCACCACCGGGCCGTGGTTGAAGTTTCATGGGCCACGACTCATACAGCATTATACAGAGACAACCGAAAAACAGATCTGTTTTCGGTGGCCTTGATTATACGTTGCAGCGGCTGTACAGAAAACTCGACTGCCCTTCGGCGCATTTTTTGCTTGTTTAGTTTCTTTCCTTACGACACCAGTTTGTGTCTTTCTCTGCCTTATCATCGGCACATCTCTGTTTGGTAAGGTTAATTCTTTTTCTAAGTTCACGTTTAACCTCTTTTTTTTATGCGAAGCTTCCTACCGTAAAAACGGAATAAATACTGAATTCTAGCGAAATGGTTTTTTCCTTGCGTATCCGTTCTAATTGAAATACAAAATACGATGAAGCATTGATACGAGGCTCCATTTGCTTGTTCTTTCATGTCTGTGACTTGAAAAGGAGCTCCGCGTTTGGTATGTGAAATTGGAGCCTGATCCAGGAAATATTGCTTTTGGGGTTTAACATGGGATAAAATACTCTCTCTCTCTCTCTCTCTCTCTCTCTCTCTCTCTCTCTCTCTCTCTCTCTCTCTCTTGCCTAAAACATACATGTTTTACCAGCGTATGTAAGAGGGTGTGCAAAAGATAAACGACTGAGACTTTCTGTGACGCTCCAGGAAACTTGTTCATGAAATTATGTATTCCGGGGCAGCAAGGCTCAGGGAAGAAAAGAAAGAAGAATAAGAGAGATCCAGTTTTTCCGAAGTTCAAGCACAAAAAACCTGTTTCTGGTAAATGGAACTAGTCAGTTCTATATAAAGACGTAGATATTTGCACATACACATACAAACACACGCGCACACACACATATATGTACTGTATATATATATATATATATATATATATATATATATATATATATATATATATATATATATATATATATATATATATATATATATATATATATATATATATATATAAATAGGTAGATAGATAGGTATGTGTTTGTGTGTGTTGGGGGGTGGGGGCCGCTTCTATGTATATATGTTTATTAAGAAAAACTCACAAGTGCCTGCATATGTATGCTAGCGGAAGTGTGTGAAGATCAAAGTTGTAAAATACAACAAATAAAACTTTTTGAATAAAAATCTACATATCAGAAATCATCATGAATATCGGACGGAATTTCGAACGCCAGAATCCTCAATTACGAATCAGTCAAAAGAGGAAAACCTGACGCCGTCAAAAAGGCAAACGAGCCTCCACCACGCAAAATGAAAAGTGAACGGAGCGGGATAAAGCTGACTCAGCAAACGCCCCTTAATAAGGGCTTCTACAATGCACAATGAAGAATGAATGGAAAGAGAGACTGAGGGAGAAATATCGAAAGCCACCGGAGTGGCCCGAGTGTCGTCCGGGAATCAATGACGCAAGAGCCCGATATCACGTAAAATTTCGTTGTGGCAAACCCTTTGTCCCTATTTCCATCTTTATGGGAAACAGGTTTCTATGTCAGCCCTTATGTCGTCGTTTGCGGCCGGATGAGGCTGATGAATTTTTTGTAAAAGGAAGGTAATGCTTCTGATCGCTGGATTTTTTTTTTTGGGGGGGCGGGGGTGGCTGAATCCCCTCCCTCCACCCCACTCTCGCCCCCACAAATTTCCGTTATCAATATAGCTGATCACATTGTGTCGTTTGCTGAAAGAGAGAGAGATAGAGAGATAAGCAAACAGAATCGAAGAGGAAAACACACATACAAAGGTGGGAACAGAGAAAGCAAGAAAAAAAATAAGCTAGAGAAAGAGAGAAAGACATAGAAAAGACAGCGTATAATAAAGGAGAGTGACATAGGAATGACAGGAGTAGATATTGACAAGAGACAGACAGACAGCTGCAGAATCAGACATAAGCGAAAGAAAGAGCAACGCAGGTAACGAGGTGTGAAAGGGCAGAAGAAGGGAAAAAGATATACAGAAAGAAATGGCAGAATGATGGAGAAGATAAGCCAGAGAGAGAGAAAGAGGGATCTTTTATGTCCTCACATGGACGCGCGGTTCTCGAATATTTTCGCTTTTTAGATCTTCGATGAGTTGTCATGGCCAAAATAGGCCTCGAAATTTGTCGAACGCCGAGGAGCCACTCGTCCTCCGCGTCCGTAAGTAGGGTATTCAAGGGACGGCTTTTGAGGTGCAAATTACATACCGGGGGCCGAATCAGACATGAAGGGAATGGGCCGAACAAGGATAGGAAGAATCGCACAGGAGGAGTTTGGGTATCATACGCGGACGAAGCGAAGAACATTTTAAAGAGGGCGATTTATACACGGATACTGAGAATCGCGCATGAAGAAGGTGACTCATACACTGCATAAACAAATCACACACAAACATAACGAATATGGCACGGAAAGGTGAACTGATAAAGGGAAAAATAAGTAATTGGAGTATATGATGCATTTTGGCTAGAAAAAAATGAATCGTGAAAGTAGAGGAAGGTGGTCGCTCACTCGGGAACTGCGTGAGAACATTTTAATAATAATAAAAAGAAACATAATTTGGTATGCATAAACGCAAATTTAATTTTTAAATGAATGGAGTGAATGGCTCATAGGAGGAATAAAGGGTAAGACGAGTGACCATAGATAGGCTGAATAATATGTATTAGAGGAGGAATTCTTTGCAAGTAGGGTGAATCGCACATTGACTGCAAAGAATCCTTCGACACAAATTAAGTAACAACAATTTTATATTCCAAAAATATAAAATTCATTTACTTATATGTGTGTGCATGTGCATACAATCCTATGTGCAAGAACTGACGTCCATCCATCCGCATGTCTGTCATATTTGCGTATGTGCATGTGCACCCCACCCTTTCTTTCGAATTCAGTTGGTGTTCCATATTTTACGATTTGCATCACATGACTGCATCTGAAGGCAACAGCAAATTATATAAAACAGATGTGACACTTACCAAACACTGAAGGGTATTTTTACAGAAAAGGATACAGTTTCTTTATATCATATATTATTATTCAGTTATTGGCTCAGCAGATACTGCATGAAAGTGGTAGTGATCTCTGTCTTTATATATATATATATATATATATATATATATATATATATATATATATATATATATATATATATATACTGTATATATTACGTATTTCGAGATATGCTGGAGTTTACTTTACTGTATTTAATAGGACCTTGCAATAAAACTATCGAAATACCGTAACAAGAGAAAAAAAGAGGACATAATGGTAGGTCGCCTAGTGAGAAAACTTTTTAACACTTACTTGACACAAGCACACTGGTAAATTAAAGGTAACAGATCTCACTAAAATGGAAATGTACAATAAATCACTGAACTGGAAATGAGTACATTAAGTAATTCCGATGTGTACATAAATGAACCATATACAAGAGGTCTTTAATTTTAAGGTATCAGTACAATTATATCAGCCCGGTAGGGCGGACTTCTCTTGGCAGGCAAATCAGGAACACAGGAGAAACATCTACTTGGTAAATGACACTGACAGCACTCCTGGAAGTGAAATAATTCCAGATGAGACTACTAATAAGGTAATATCTCTCTTATTACAAGTTAATACACAAGTCACTTCTAACAAGGGAATGGTGTTACTCTATGCACTTCTAACAAGGGACACACACTGGCACTGATAAATACACTGTTGCAAAGTCAAAGGAGAAGGGATTGAAATAAATCATGAATTGTGAGAGAGAGATTGAGTCAGGCAAAAAAGTTACACTGGCTTAGAACTAACCCTCGAATCCCAAGGATGTACAGTACTTTGCTTCTTTGTGAGGCTTGGACAAGATTCTCCAGGTGAGGAAGATCTGAACTATCATGTGACGACGTCTGGCTCAAAGGTTAAAGTCCTCCAAGTGTTTGGTAAAGTCAGGACCTGTGAGGCTCGCGACTCGATCCTCAGACGGGCAGCGCCTTTGGTGGACTCAAGCAGAGTAACTGACGACCTCTGTCGTCTTCAGGGTTGCCACTTCAAAATTGTCAAATTCCCATAGATGGGCTTCATTTCTCCCACAGATTTCCCACGTCATGAAAACAATTCCAACAAAAAAAAAAATCCACAAATTTAATTAAGGATAGAGAAAGTTTAACATGTTACTTTATACATTATTTAGGTAGCACATATCAGTACATGTACATTAAGGGGCCTATAGCTTGCATAAACGTTCATAAACAGGTAATGTTGATTAATTTACCCACAGTTAAAAGGCCTATATCTCGCATAAACATAAACAGGTAATGTTGATTAATTTACCCACAGTTAAGGGGCCTATAGCTTGCATAAACATAAACAAACAGATAATGTTGATTAATTTTCCCACAGCTGTGATATACTCAATGTAAGCCTATCTGTTACATTGTTACTTTCATCACATCTTTACCTCACTATTCCTAGTAATCTATCAGCCAGTCATCTTCTTTCACTTCCTTCCAACCAGCATCTTTGGCATTAAAATTCTTTGCCATTGTTTCTGATGGCGTAAAGGTAACACAGGATTTGTTGTTTCGCATTAGCCCATATGTGATTTGAAGAATTGCCTCAACTGCTCTGACATGTAGTCGACTCGTCTTGCCCTTTTAATGGCAGAAATTGTGCCGCAGGCATGGCTTATAGAGACGACCCGAGCGCGTACCTGCGGATTAACGAGGGAAGATCTTTTGCCAGTAATTTGAAAATACAAATGGGTTTAATTAGGTTTGGAGCTTACCTAGGAAGTGAACAGTGATTTCTCCAAGACTGGTGGCTATAGTATCCCCCTATAAAAAAAAAAGTAAAATGGAAAATCTTCTGAATTATTAAGGATTAAGTGATACAGTGCCGTAAATTCATAAAATTATATAATATATATATATATATATATAATATATATATATATAATATATATATATATATATATATATATATATATATATATATATATATATATATATATATATATATATATATATATATATATATATATATATATATATGTATATATATATATATATATATATATATATATATATATATATGTGTGTGTGTGTGTGTGTTTGTGAATTATTCAGTATATATGTATGTATGTATGTATGTATGTATGTATGTATATATACTGTATATACATATATATACATACATACTACATAAATATGTCTTTGGAAATTAATAAATAAGTATTTTGCGCTGATTAGGTGAATTTAGATACAGCAACACAACAATCACAAGTGAATTAAGGAACAATTCCATATGCAAAAAGGGTTGTAACCTAATAGCAGTGTTGCTAGAGTATAAATGTTTCCTATAGTTAAACTGTAGATAAAAAAAATCTTCCTTTTGACACTTCAATCCACTTCACAAATTTTCACTTCATGATGAGAAAATAAAGGTTAATCTTCTCTTCTTCCTTTAACCTTAGCATCTCCTTCCAGTTGGATGGATTGTCAAAAATTTTCCTTCATCGTATTTCTTTTATTTTTGGTTTTGTCCCTACGCCCTTCATCCTCTGCTTTATCGTCGGTATATCTCTTATTTTGTAAGGTTAACATTTTTTTTCTAAGTTCAGTATTACGTTTTTTTTTTTTTTTGACGAAACTTCACCCCCGTAAAAAAAAATAAATACTGAATTCTAGCGAAATAGTTTTTTTCCTTGCGTATCGGTTCTAACTGAAATACAAAATACGATGAAGTATTGATACCAGGCTCCATTTGCTCATTCTCTCATGTCCATGATTTTAAAAGGAGTTTCGCCTTTGGTATGTGAAATTGGAGCGTGATCCAGGAAAAATAGTTTTTGGGATTGAATAGAGGATAAAATGCCCCTCTCTCTCTCTCTCTCTCTCTCTCTCTCTCTCTCTCTCTCTCTCTCTCTCTCTCTCCTGAAAAACATACATGTTTTACCAGCGTATGAATGAAGGTGTGCAAAAGATAAAAGACTGACCCTCCAGGAAACTTGTTCATGAAATTATGTATTCCGGGGAACAAGGAAAGAAAAATTAAGATATCCAATTTTTCTAAAGTTTAGAAAAAAAGATGTTTCTGGTAAATGAGACCGGTCAGTTCATATAAAGACGAACTAGTTTGCACATAAGCATACACATGTAGATAGATAGATAGATAGATAGAGAGAGTAACAGACAGGTAAAAACATAGATATGTGTTGTGGGTTTCTATGCATGTATGTTTATAAACAAAAACTCACAAGCACCTGCATATGTATGCTGGCGCAAGTTAGTGGAGATCAAAGTTATGAAATGCGACAAATCAACTTTTCGACGGAAAATCTATACATCAGAAATAAACCTGAATATCGGCCGGAATTTCGAACGCCAGAATCCCCGATTAAGAATCAGTCAAAAGAGGAAACCCTGACGCCGTCAAAAAGGCATACAGTAGTAGCTTCTACGACGCAAAATGAAAAGTGAACGGAGAGGGATAAAGCTGACTCAGCAAATGCCCCTTAATAAGGGCTTCTCCAATGCACAATGAAGAATGAATGGAAAGAGAGACTGAAAGAGAAGTATCGAAAGCCACCGGAGTGGGCCGAGTGTCGTCCGGGAATCAATGACACAAGAGCTCGATATCGCGTAAAATTTCGTTGTGGCAAATCCTTTGTCCCTATTTCCATCTTTGTTGGGAAATGGGTTTCTATGTCAGCCCTACGTCGTCTTTTGCGGCCGGATGAGGCTGATGAATTATTTGCAGAAAAGGAAAGGTAATCTCCTGATCGCTGAGTTTTTTGGCTAAATCCCCTCCCTCTACCCCTACCCCCCGCGCAATCTTCTGATATCAATATTGCTTATCACATCGTGTCACTTGTTGAGAGAGAGAGAGAAAATAAGAAAACATGGAGACGGATGGGGAGAAATAGGCAAGCAGGAGCGAAGAGGAAAACACATTCAAAGGTGGAAGCTGATAGAAAGCAAGAATAATGGGAAGCTAGAGAAAGAGTGAAAGGCGTAGAAAAAAAAAAAAACAGCACATAATAAAGGTGAGTGACATAGGAATGGAGTACAGAAATAGACAGGAGTAGGCAATGACAAGAGACACAGACGGGCAGAATCAGACATAAATGAAAGAGAGAGCAACGTCAATAACGAGGTGTAAATGGACAGAGGAAGGGAATGAGATATACTGAAAGAAATGGCGAAAAAGTTGGAGAAGCGTAACCAAACAGAGAGAGAGAGAGAGAGAGAGAGAGAGAGAGAGAGAGAGAGAGAGAGATATTTTATGTCCTCTCGTAAAGGCGCGGATCTCGAATATTTTCGCTTTTTAGATCTTCGATGAGTTGTCATGGCCAAAATAGGCCGCGAAATTTGTTGGACGGCAAGGAACCACTCGTCCTCCGCGTCCGCAAGTAGGATATTCAAGGGACGGCTTTTGAGGTGCAAATTAGAAACCGCGGGAAGAATCACGCAATAAGGGAATGAACCGTACACGGATAGGAGGAATCACACAGGAAGAGTTTGGGTATCATACGCGAACGGAAGTAAGGGCATTTGAAGAGGGCGATTCATACACCGATACGGAGAACTACACATGAAGAAGATGACTCATAACTGCAAAGACAAATCACACCCGAACAGCTCGAATCAGGCATGCAAAGGATGAACTGATAACAGGTGGGATGAGTAAGTGGAGTATATGTTGAATTCTAGCTGGAAAGAATGAAGCATGGAAGTAGAGGAAGGTGGGCACTCGGGAACTGCATGAAAATAATAATAATAAAAAAAGTATTACATGGGCGCACATGTAATTTTAAATGAATGGAGTAAATGGCTCATAGGAGGAATAAAGGGTAAGACGAATGACTATAGATAAGCAAAATAACACACATTAGAGGAGGAATTCTTTACAAAAGGGATGAATCGCACATTGGCTGCAAAGAAACCATTCGTGACAAAGCATTGAGGATGATAATTCATTCGCGTTTTTATGTAACTGACGTGTCGTGAAATAAAGTAATAAAAATAAAGAAGAATTTTATATTTTAAAAATATAAAATCCATTTCCATGTATGTGTGGGTGTGTGCACATACCATTTCAATCCTATATACAAGAACTGACGCCCATCCATCTGCATGTCAGTCATATTTGCATATACGCATATGCACCCCACCGTTTCTTTTGGACTTGATTGGCGTTCCATATTTTACGATTTACATCACATGGCAGCTTTGGAAGGCAACAGCAAATTGTATAAAACAGATGTAACACTGGTCAAAATAGTACAGTAATTTTACAGAGATACAATTTCTTTATATCACATATATATTTAATCCTTGAATAGATATACATATATATATATATATATATATATATATATATATATATATATATATATATATATTACTTCGCATTATAGAGATGAATGTAGAGACAGAACACAACAATCGCTAATGAATTAAAGAATAATTCCATATGCAAAAACAGTTGTACCATAGTAGCAGCATTGGTAGAGTGTAATTGTTATTTCCTGTTAGTTAAAATAAGGACAGTTAGATTAAAGGCTCTTCCTTTTAACACTTCTGTCCACAACTTTTCACCGTTCTTCACTTTAATTAAAAGAGAAAAACCATAAAGATAAGACAAAAAAAGGAAATTGTAGTTTCCGACGCAGTAGATGTTAATCTTCTATTCTTCCTCCTCTTCTCTCCTCAAGCTTAGCCTCTCTTTCCGGTTGGGTGAGCTCAAAAATCTTCTTTCTCCATATTTTCCATTCTTGGTTTTTGTCTTTAGGGTACCAGTTTCCTGCATCCTCTACCTTATCGCCGGTACATCTCTATTTGGTACTTTTTTCTGTTCAGTTTTAATCTTTTATTTTTTATACGAAGCTTCCTCCCACAAAACAGAAATAAATACGGTATTCCAGCGAAATAGTTTCCCGAGCGTATCGGTTCTAATTGAAATACAAAATACGAAGAAGCATTGGTGCGTGGCTCTATTTGCTCGTTCTTTCATGTATATGATTTTAAAAGGAGCTTCGCCATTGGCATGTGAAAATGGAGCCTGATCCAGGAAAATCAGTTTTCGGGGTAATCTCTCTCTCTCTCTCTCTCTCTCTCTCTCTCTCTCTCTCTCTCTCTCTCTCTCTCTCCTAGCAAGAAACACATACATGTTTTACTAGCGTATGTATGAAAGCGTGCAAAAGATAAAAGACTGAGACTTTCTCTGACGCTCCAGGAAACTTGTTCATGAAATTATGTATTCCGGGGCAACATGGCTCAGGGAAAGTGAAAAGGAAAAAGAAGAGAGATCCAGTTTTTCAAAAGTTTGATAAGCAAAAAAACTTGTTTCTGGTAAATTTAATCAATCAGTTCTCTGTAAAAATTTGCACATTTGCGCACACACACAAACACATGTATATATATATTATATATATGTATATTAATTTATAAAGTACATGCTTTCGAAGACATATAGTCTTCATCATCAGGCACCGATGCACTGATTAGTTAACAGCTACACTCGGATATGTATGTATATGCTCCACCCAACATCTGTTTTTTTTTTTTTTCTAATCTCTGAGGTGACCTCCCGTTGATCTTAAACTCCTCCTGCCCTTTCCAGAGTCATTCTTAATCTCCGTGGTCTTATGCACCTCATCAGTTCTTGTGGAGAAACGTTGGAAGTCAACATGTGGAATAATTTTGGGGACAAGATCACTTGTGAGATTATGTACTGGAATTTAAGAACATAAGCAAGAAGATAAATAGTAAAAGGGTAATCTTGAACATTGAAGGCTTAAGCATACAACCACGGATATTAAGAGGAATACTGGAAAGGGCAGGAGGATTGGAAGATCAACAAGCAGGTCATCCCAGCGACTTGGAAGAGAAAACAAGAGATGTTGGATCAAGCTGTTATCTCTTCAGCGCATCGGTACCTGATGAAGAAGTCTGAATGTCTTCGAAAGCTTGTATTTTGTGAATTTAAGCATCTGGAATCTAAGCCATACGTCTTATTGAAGCCTAACACGAGTAATGCGTGTATGTACAGTATATGCATATATGTATTATATATTTATACACACACACACACATATATATACGAGTATATATATATATATATATATATATATATATATATATATATATATATATATGTGTGTGTGTGTGTGTGTGTATTATGATTTACATCAAATGACAGCATCGGAAAGCAACAGCAAATTGTGTAAAATAAATGTAACAATTTCATTTACAATCTGACGAGTAATCCACTTGAAAGGATATTTTCTTGTATGTCAGTTATTTTATATATATATATATATATATATATATATATATATAAATATATGTGTATATACTGTATATTATATATATGTATATATATATATATATATATATATATATATATATATATATATATATATATATATATATATATAAATCTTTATTCAGCAGGAGCACTATGAATGTGGCAGTGACGTTTACCTTGTTATTTCTTATTTCTGAAGCCACCCTCAAATAATGCAATAGATTATTGTGTGTGTGTACTGGGTATATGTTTGTGTGTGTATATATATATATATATATATATATATATATATATATATATATATATATATATATATATATATATATATATATATAGTGTACATATTGCATATATTTACATATATTCGTCGGCGTGTGCATGCGTGTCCTCAGAAATTCAGCAAAATGCTTACATGTATGTATTTCCCAAAAAATAAATAAATTTCGTGGTGAAATTAGAACCAGTAACGCAACAATCACTAATTAAAGAAGGAATAATTGCTTTTACAAAAACATTCGCACTTTAAAGTGCTTCAGTCAATTTCACAACTTTTCATTTTTCTTCTCTACAAAAAAATGAGAGAACCACGAAAAAAAAAAAGTTTCCTGTGCTGTAGATTGTTAATCTTTGTTTCTTCTTCCTCTTCTTCCTTTAACTTGAGCCTCTCCTTCCCGGTGGGTGAGCTTCTCAAAAATCTTCTTTCGCCATATTTGCCATTTTTGGTTTCTGTTTTCAAGGTACCAGTATCCTTCATCCTCTGCCTTATCATCGGTACATATCTATGTAGTAAGGTTATTCTCTTCTGTAAGTTCAGTTTTAATTGTATAGAAAGCTTCCTCCCATAAAAAAAAAAGAACAAATGCAAAATTCTATAGAAATAGTTTTACGTGCATAACGGTTCAAATTGAAATACAAAATACTATGAAGCATTGATACAAGGCTTCATTTGCTCTTTCTCTCATGTCTATGATTTTAAAAGGAGCTCCGCGTTTGGTATGTGAAATTGTAGCCTGAGCCAGGAAAAATTGTTTTTGGGGTTCAACATCGGATAAAATACTCTCTCTCTCTCTCTCTCTCTCTCTCTCTCTCTCTCTCTCTCTCTCTCTCTCTCTCTCTCTCTGTCTTTTGCCTGAAACATACGTGTTTTACCAGCGTATGTAAGAGGGTGTGCAAAAGATAAAAGACTGAGACTTTTTCTAACGCTCCAGGAAACTTGTTCATGAAATTATGTATTCCGGGGCAACATGGCTCAGGGAAAGAGAAAAGAAAAATAAGAGAGATCCAGTTTTTCCGAAGTTCAAAAACAAAAAACCTATTTCTGGTAAATGGAACTAGTCAATTCTATATAAAGACGTAGATACTTGCATAACATACATACACACACACACACACACACACACACACACACACATATATATATATATATATATATATATATATATATATATATATATATATATATATATATATATATATATATATATATATATATATATATATATATATATATAGATAGATAGATAGATTGGTATGTGTTTGTCTTTGTGTGTGTGGGCTTCTATGTATATATGTTTTATCAAGAAAACTCACAAGTGCCTGCATATGTATGCTAGCGCAAGTGAGTGAGGATCAAAGTTGTAAAATACGACAAATAAAACTTTTTGAATAAAAATCTACATATCAGAAATAAACCCGAATATCGGACGGAATTTCGAACGCCAGAATCCCCGATTACGAATCAGTCAAAAGAGGAAAACCTGACGCCCTCAAAAAGGCTTAGTAGCCTCTACGACGCAAAATGAAAAGTGAACGGAGAGGGATAAAGCTGACTCAGCAAATGCCCCTTAATAAGGGCCTCTACAATGCAAAATGAAAGAAGAGAGAGAGAGAGAGAGAGAGAGAGAGAGAGAGAGAGAGAGAGAGAGAGAGTGGCCGTGTGTCGTCCGGGAATCAATGACAAACAAACTCGATATCACGCATAAATTTCGTTGTGGCAAATCCTGTGTCCTTATTTCCGTCTTTACTGGGAAATAGGCTTCTATGTCAGCCCTATGGCGTCGTTAGCAGGCGGATGAAGCAGATGAATTTTTTGTAGAAACGGAAAGGTATTGCTCCTGGTCGCTGGTTTTTTTTGGCTAAATCCCCTCCCTCTACCCGTTCTCCCCCAACACAATTTTCCGATATCAATATTGCTGAGAGAGAGAGAGAGAGAGAGAGAGAGAGAGAGAGAGAGAGAGAGAGAGAGAGCAAGGAGGCGGACGGGGAGAGAAGCAAACAGAACCGAAGTGGAAAACACATAGCAGAGACAGAAAACAGAGAGAAGGCCAGAAATGGCGAGAAAAATAATGAGAAAGAGAGCGGGATACAAAAGACAGTGTTTAATGGGTGACAGAGACATGGAAATGAACACAGAAACAGAGGAGGAGGGGACAGTGACAGAATCAGACAAAAGAAAAAAAAAAAAAGAGCAAGTTAGGTAACGAAATGATAATAGACAGAGGAAGAGGGAGAGACAGAAAAGTAAAGCAGGACACACACACACACACACACACACAGATATTTTATGTCCTCACAAAAACGCGTGATTCTTGAACACTTTCGCTTTTGAGATCTTCGATGAGTTGTCATGACCAAAAAGGCCGCGAAACTAGTTGGCTGCCGAGGAGGCACTCGTCCTCCGCGTCCGTAAGTGGGATATTCAAGGGACGGCTTTTGAGGTGCAAATTACAAACCGCGGGAAGAATCGCACATGGAGGGGATGAACCGTACTCAGAGAGGAGGAATCACACACGAAGAGTTTGGGTATCATCCGCGGACGGAACGAAGAACATTTGAAGTGGGATTTTCGTATACGGATACTGAGAATGACACATGAGGTGACTGACTCATACACTGTTAGGACCGAGTCACATGAAGAGGAGGAATTATAAAAGTATAGGATGAAGCACTCATGAAGAATACGAATCATACTCAGATTGGGCGACAGTTCCTCATTGGACGGGCCAATGAAGAATCAGAGGAATTTATTTCTGGTGTTAGGAATTCACTTCTCGCTATAATATGGTTCGGATTCCACAATAAGCTGTAGGTCCCGTTGCTAGGTAACCAATTGGTTCTTAGCCACGTAAAATAAAATCTAATCCTTCGGGCCAGCCCTAGGAGAGCTGTTAATCAGCTCAGTGGTCTGGTTAAACTAAGGTATACTTAACTTCAGACTGGGCGAACCACGCATGAAGATGAATCATACATTGCAAAGACAAATCACGCACGAAAGTAATGAAACACGCCGGGATAGCAAGTATGAAAAAGATTATTATCGGGAACGGTTAGTTATTGGAGAACAGGATGTCTCTTTGTTGTAAAAAATAAATCAGTGAAGAGAAAACAGTGAAATGATCACTTGTGGAACTGCTTAAAAGCCTGATGGATTAGGTGCAAATATATTTCGTAAATGAATGTAATGAATAATTCATAGCAAGAATAAATGGGTACGACGAATGGCTACAATGAATAGGCTGAATGGTACACATCAGAGTAGGAATCCCTTACAAACAAGATAAATCACACATTGACTGCAACGAATACTTTCGTGACTTAATCATGAGGCAATAATCATTCGTGCGCAAATGTAACTGACGTTCCTCGAAAAAAAAAGAGGTAATAATAGTGCAATGTCGCCAGAATAAAGACTTTTTATTTGTTTATTGACAGTTGATTCGATTATTATTCTGTTTCCTTGAGTGAACAGAACATTTGTAAGTGATGAGGAATTTCTTTTTTTAAATAAACTTTTAATTCATTGTCTATGAACTCAAAAGTTCCTTCACCATTAATGTAATTCTCTCTCTCTCTCTCTCTCTCTCTCTCTCTCTCTCTCTCTCTCTCTCTCTCTCTCTCTCTCTCTCTCTCTCTCTCTATATATATATATATATATATATATATATATTTATGTATATATATATGTATATAGTGTGTGTGTATAGAGTGAGAGAAAAATAGAAAGACACACAAACGGAGAATTATATTTTTGTGATTCAACTTTCGAGTTCATAGATAATGAATCAAAGTTTATTTTCAAAAGAAATTTCTTACCACTCAAAAATGTGCTATTGAATCAAAAGTGCGGAGGCGTAGTACAGAATAAGCAGGTCAATAAACGAATCGACTGTCAGTAAATAAACAAATACAAACTCTGTTCTGCCGGAGTTACGCGGGACAACCGAGGTGGTTAATCATGGATCCATGCGAATGAATTTTTTATCTTTATTGTTCTTTATTCATTTCGAAGAACGTCAGTTACATATACATACGAATGATTATATATATATATATATATATATATATATATATATATATATATATATATATATATATATATGTATGTATGTATGTATGTTTGTGTGTTAGTTCTTGTTGGGAAACAGCTTTGTGTCACATTTTTTGTGTTAGCAAGGCATGATTCATATATGGAGTGAATCATGAATATCTTTTATCGTAAGGAATAGATATTAAATAATGTCGTTATTGGTTTAGTATTTGTTTATTTGAATTTTTTTACCTCACAATTATAAACTTCTCTACCTTCTTTATATCCATAATACTTTGGTCTGTTGTTGTATCATCACTGATATTCATTAATGTGTAAAATTAATAACAAACTATCTTACACACAGACACATATGTATATATGTGTGTATTTATATATATACATATATATATGCAGTATATATATATATATATATATATATATATATATATATATATATATATATATATATATATATATATATATAAATATATATATATATATATATATATATATATATATATATATATATATATATATATACACACACCCAGTAAGAGTGGATTTGATCCAGGTGAAAACACAAAAACTGACAATTACCTTCTAAATCACAATATCTACCCATTCTTGCTCTCCCTCTTGTCTTGTCTGCCAGAACTTCAGAATCGTCCACACTTTTTAACCAATATATCATGTTCCATTTTTTCCATTTTTTATCAGTTTGAGCTATATTTTCTGCTATATGCTAACATTTCTTAAACATCATCATTCTTTTTCTTATTGTACACTCCATACACTACAACAATGCCTGCTAACACACTCCACCATTTTCCTATCATTTGCATTCTACACCTACACATCATTTTCGTAAATGAGAGTTGATCCAATATTTCCTTCAGGCAACCCAGCATTTCATAAACACTCCTTTTCTCTTAGAGCCGTTTTGCAGCGATCCAGCTACGTTCTTTGCTTACCCCATTTTTTGTTAAACTACTAATTTTTTTACCTTAGCGTCAACCAGCACACTTGCTCCCAATACTTTCTGGGTATAACCATTTATTTCCTGAATCTATACAAGCATTCTTTGCTAAATCTCCCACACTTCCATTTTTTTTCATTAGAGTCACTTTCAACTCTCTCCACCTACAAATATTAAGATACTATTTCATCAGTCTATGCGAACTTTTTTCTTCATAACAGACCCACAACTTATAAATATAATATGCACACTTGTCGTGCTGTAAGAATACATTAAAATCCTGTTGTATTTTGGAAATATATTAAAATCGTTAAAGTTCACTACAGTTTCAAGACTAACTGGTCTCCTCTTCAGGTGATTACAACGTGTAATACAATAAAAGAAGGAAGTTACAAATGTAATGCGAGGGAAAATTTTTTTAATACCTTAACATTTGTAACCGTCCTTCTTTTATTGTATTATACTGTAACCACCTGAGGATGAGATCAGTTGGTCTTGAAACTGTTGTGAATTTTAACGTTTTTAATATATTTTTGAAACACAACGGCATTTTAATTTAGACCCACAACTTATCTTGAAACATCTGTAATTCCCACTCCCATTCCTATTCCCTTCTGGCCATTTTCTTACTCACAAACATCCATTTGCTTCACTTATCTTTCATTGACTTCTATCATCACTCAGTTCATGACGTTTGAAACACACACACACACACATTGACTTCTATCATCACTCAGTCCATGACGTTTGAAAAAAACACACACACACACATTGACTTCTATCATCACTCAGTCCATGACGTTTGAAAAACCCACACACACACACACATTGACTTCTATCATGACTGAGTCCATGACGTTTGAAAAAAACACACACACACACACACACGCGCGCGCGCGCGCGCTTGTCTCAGACATAACTGTACACGAAATAGACTCATTCTTGTCTACATAATTTGACTGAAGCTTCATTTTCATTATGATATGTTCCAGTAGCACTCACGAAATGGTCTTTTGACCATATATTTTCCATGCCCTACATGCATCGCGTGTCTGTCAGTTTTATGATGTTCTTTTTGTTCCAGGTCTAGATATATCTCGTACAGCTTCTATCCTTCCTTCTACTCTCAGAACTTGTCGCAAAACTTTTGCCTAAGAAACAATTGATCCACTAACTCTATATATATATATATATATATATATATATATATATATATATATATATATATATATATATATATATATATATATATATATATATATATATATATATATATATATATATATATATATATATATATATATATATATATAAAGTATTCAAATTAATGTCATTTCTTTAATGTTTAGTGAACTCTACCTCTGCTTAACAATACTATTGACATCTTATATATACCATAACAAGCTTTTTATATGAGTATGCTCGGGGGAAAGATAGAATAAAGTTACAGATATTTTACTTTTGCAATCCCCATTGATATTTAGGGGAATATTTTGCTATAAGACGTGTAATGATGATATATATTATCGAGAGCAGGTGTGAAAGTTGTTCTCCTGGGATTCTTCGCTGACAGTTCTGTAACTCGCTGTAATTCGACCCCTGCTTCCGATTTTCTGTAATTTTCCGTGTTTCACAAGGCGATGCGTATTTTATTTGGGCTTTTCACTTTCTTATTCTTTTACTTTAATTCCCTAGAATCTTACCTTTAAATAGAATAGGCTGCTTGCATCATCGATCCATCTAATGCAAATAAATAAATCATGATTATCAGGAGATGTTTGGTGTGCTTGGCATAAGGACCAGTAAGTGGTATAATGTTTTTCCGTGTGTCAATAAAAGAATTACCTCACTAGAAAGATGGAATAAAAATACCTGTTTTTATTCAGAACGCCACATTTCACCTCAGTGCTGATTCTGAGTTACTCTGTCAGGGAAATTAGGTTCATGAATTCGTAGGCAGAGAAGTAAAAGCAAAAGACCACGCTACAAATGTACAGTAGGTTTAAGAGAGGTTGACTTCCTAGAGTATCAAGGTGGAGATGGTTGAGACATCTGGAGAGGAGGGGGACCGTTACTTAGTTTAACGTGTACCCAAGGGAAACATGGATGAGGACGTAGTGATATTAATGAGAGGCTTTACGATAATTGGCTTTACGTACGAGAAATCGGCCAATGGGCAATACCTGGAGGGAGTTCACTGAGGCTCTGTGCATTTCTTGGGAGTCAAGAGTCCGAATACTAATATTCTTTTCAAGATCCACTTCAACTTTGTTCTTAAACGTCAGAGCGAAGCAGTCGTTATTAAACATGTTATTTGACCTCAGCTAGCTCAGTTATCAACTTTATTTCACGGTGCGATACAAACAGATAAAACAAGGAGAGAAAAAAAGCAGGAAAACAATAAAACAACGAATGGTTTTCTTCACCTTAGACGACCCAGTTGTGCAAGCTCGTCGATTTCGTGCTAAAACGCAGAGGAAAAGACAACGGAAGAGCAGTAAAAACAGGAAAAGGGTAAATAGCAGCCAGATAAAAAGAAAAAAGAATAAGCAAAAGTGGTTTTGGAGTATCGCAATTTGCCATTTGGGCTTTTAGCTCCCCATTGCAGGCCGGACGTACGGAATCTCATTCATTATGTAGAACGAGAGTGTTTCATTTCCCGTTGCAATATATTGGCCGTGATATCCCGAGTTGGCCCGTAACGAATCGGCGAATATGTATTTCATTGGCTGAATAATGGCGACTTTCCGCCCGCTATGATATATGCGCAGGAATTTAGATATACGAAAACAATATGAATCAATGAGTTCTTCCGTGATATTTGTTATTACTGTTGATGACGTGCATATGTTATTGCCTGCATTTAACCCTTGCTGCTGCGTTTTATTGCTTGCAAGCTGGCAATTGGTTTTCCCGCGTAGGCGGTGCAGGTGAAAGTGTACGCATGCGCTGGCGTAAATTGCAAATCTTCACATGAAATAAAATAATTTCAGTACTGCTTTTGGGAAAAATAGCTAGGATTCTGATGTTTCATCACGGTAACGGTATTGACCAAGATGAAAAGAAAATGCATGAATATGAAATTAATGCGTATCATTTTCTCTTAGCACTTTGCCATCAAAAGCAGCAAATGTATAGCAACTGGAAAATTAAAAGGTTTCACTAGCCGTAAAGTGACAAAAGGAATTTTACACTAGCTTCATATATGACTTAGATGGGGCCCAGAGGTTGCTGAATATGAACTGGAAATATGAAAAGAAATGTCTAACAATTAAGAATAAAATGTAGTAACAAAGTTACGGACGGAGATCAAATCCAGACATAATGATGTTAACGGAAAGAGTTTGTGGAAACGTTGTTATTGTATCTGGCAATATATATATATATATATATATATATATATATATATATATATATATATATATATATATATATATATATTTTGCCAGATACAATAACAACTATATATATATATATATATTGGTGGAAATGGAATTAAAGTATTGAAAGCGCCGAATATTGGTTGTATCACATAGTTCTCCAAGTTTCTTCTGCCAAGCTCTAATATTATAATTTTCGATTTATCTTGGCTTCCTGTACTAATACTCTAGTCTCAAATATTTATTCCCATTTCAAGCTACAGTAATGTTCCAGTTTCGTTGACAAAGCCTGATTTTTTCATTCATTTTCCTTCAGTTGCATTCCTTTCCAGACTCTGTGACTGAACAGAACTCAGTGGTTGCCTCAGAACACAAGTAATTTCTTTTGTTGGGAATAAGAAAAACAAGTAAAAAATGTGCCGAAGTTTCTTCGTCGCAGTCGAGTTTTCTGTACAGCGTATAATGCTGTATGAAACTCTCAGCCACGTCCCATGAAACTCAGCCGCGGCCTATGAAACTTTCAGCCACGGCCCGGTGGTGAGCTGCGTTGCTGGCACCTATAGCGGTGCCAGGCGCACGATCTTAGCTAACTTCAACCAATTTGTAGCCCTCTAGCCTCAGTAGTTTTTAAGATCTGAGGGCGGACAGAAAAAGTGTGGAAGGACAGACAAATAGCCATCTCAATAGTTTTCTTTTACAGAAATCTAAAAAGCAGATTTCCATACCTTTGTATTTTCTAATCATAATAAATACATTTCGAGACATCTGCTACTTCTACAAAGAACATTATAAAACTGTAGTTTAATCTCATGTGCTTAAGTGATTTCTTCTATAAGTGTTTTATTTTTGATTTGTGTATTATTATTATTATTATTATTATTATTATTATTATTATTAAGGGTTATTGTTTACTTTCGTTTGATACCCGACAGAGGTACACAGAGTTAATGAAGGCAGTGTCACCAAAGTTCATTTTTCTGGTACCCTTTAATATGCCTACATTAAGGGGTTCTTCAGTGATGGCAAAACTGAAGCAGCCTATAATCATTAATATACATTAAAATATTATGGCACGAGAACTCATTTGAATAATTGATGCAAAGACTGGTTGCAAGAAACTGAGATGTATGGAAAAACGTTCTTGTACACCATCCATCGTTAAGGTGCAATAAGTGAACATGACTTGAGGTAATGTTGGCATAGAACTGAATTTGAAATTTGGTCCCTGGTTTAATTTACTCCAGTTTAGTACAAGGCGTAATTTACTTAATACTAGCTAACAACCCGGCTCTGCCCGGGAAAACTCTGAATGACAGTCTATGTGTAGGGGGAGGGAAAAGGAAAAGGGGAGGGGGAGAGGGAGGGAAAAAAGAAAGGGGAGGGGGAGAGAGAGAGGGAAAAAGGAAAGGAGAGGGGAAAAGGGAGGGAAAAGGGAAGGGGGAGGTGGAAGGGGTAGGGGAGGGAGAAGGAAGAGGGGGAGGGGATTGTGTTGACGGACTGACTGGCAGATCTACTTTTTTCATGCGAACATTAACCCTTTGAACAGTCGTGTGTGAACTGACAGGCATTACTGTGGTAACTGCCCCTTTTATCCAGAAATTACTGTGGTAACTGTCCCTTTTAGCCAAGTATTACTGTTCTGTCTGTCCCTTTTATCCAGATATTACTGTGCTGTCTGCCCCTTTTATCCAGGTATTACAGTGATGACTGCCCCTATTATCCAGGTATTACTGTTCTGTCCGTCCCTTTTATCCAGATATTACTATGCTGTCTGCCCCTTTTATCCAGGTATTACAGTGATGACTGCCCCTATTATCCAGGTATTACTGTTCTGTCCGTCCCTTTTATCCAGATATTACTATGCTGTCTGCCCCTTTTATCCAGGTATTACAGTGATGACTGCCCCTATTATCCAGGTATTACTGTTCTGTCCGTCCCTTTTATCCAGGCATTACTGTTCTGTCTGTCCCTTTTATCCAGGTATTACTGTGGTGACTGTCCCTTTTATCCAAATATTACTATTTTGTCTGTCCCCTTTAACCAGGTATTACTGCACTGCCTATCCCCTTTATCCAGATATTACTGTGGTGACTGTCCCTTTTATAAAGGTATTATTCTGCTATCTGTCACCTTTAACCAGGTATTACTGTAGTGACTGTCCCTTTTATCCAGATATTACTGTGGTGACTGTCCTTTTATCCATGTATTATTGTGCTGTCTGTCACCTTTAACCAGGTATTACTGTGGTGATTGTCCCTTTTATACCGGGTATTACTGTGGTGACTGTCCCTTTTATCCAGATATTACTGTGATGACTGTCCTTTTTATCCAGTGTTACTGTAGTGACTGTCCTTTTATCCAGGTATTACTGTACTGTCTCTCCCTATTATCCAGGTATTACTGTGCTGTCTGTCCATTTTATCCAGGTATTATATATTGTGGTGACTGTCCCTTTTATCCACGGATCATTGTGGTGGGTGTCCTTTTTATCTAGATATTACTGTGTGACTGCCCCTTTTATCCCGATATTACTGTGGTGACTGTCCCCTTTTATCCAGATATTACTGTTCTGACTGTCACCATTAACCAAATGTTACTGTGCTGTCTGTCCTTTTTACCCAGGTATTACTGGGGTGACTGTCCCTTTTATCCAGGTATTAATATGGTGACTGCCCTTTTTATTCAGGTATTACTGTGTTGACTGCCCATTTTAACCAAATATAATTATGGTGACTGTTCCCTTCATCCAGTTATTACTGTGTTGTGTATCTTCTTTATCGAGGTGTTACTTTGGTGACTGTCCCTTTTATCCAGGTATTACTGTGCTGTTTGTCACCGTTAACCAGGTATTACTGTGGTGACTGAAAAGTATTTTCAATAATATATTTGTATGGTCTCGAGTACATGAAATGGGTTGTGATAAACCCGTAGAGGTTTTTTTTACCACATAAGTTACAAAGGGAAGGGGGGAGGGGGTTTGAAACCTACCTTATCATCTAAGTTGGGTCAGATGATGACCACGTGCCAAAATTTTTCTAGATCGGTCAAGCGGTTCGGATTTTTATAGCACACGAAGTTACAAATACACATATAAACATACAAAAATTCACTTTTATGTATAAGATAAATAATAAAGAAATTTGTGGGAGGGCGTTGGTTCATGTCGCGAAAGTCAGGAAACCTCTTTTATCTTAATATTCTTGGGTACTCACAAGGAAGAAAAATGTATAACTGGTATTTGTTTATTATAGTCCCTTAATAAATTTCACTTTTTCTATACGGGTACAGGGATTTTTTTGACCTCAGAATCGAAGTTTGTGTAATTTTAGATTTTATATATAATTTAATTGAACTCTTTTATTTCTCTTATTATTTGTTTTCTCCATAACACAAAAGAACTATCAACATTTGTATTATCAGCATCAGCAGTACTATCATCAGTATTATGAGAAGTTGCAGAGAGCATAAAAACAATGACATTCGTTGTAAGTTTGCACCCGAATCGTTACTAGGACGACGTCTATGACATTTGATGTGACGACTCAGAGAGCTTTAAATCATGAAGTGATTATCAGGGGTAAATGTAAAACTAAAGAACACTATTATTAGCATCAGCAACGTGGCAACAGTAGTTTAACAACAGCAGCAGTAGTCACAGAAGATATAACAGTAGTGTAAATAAAATTTATGTATTCTCATGGCAGCAACAAACTTTGGAGAGGAACTATATGAAAATCCGAGACAAAGGGAAAGGGGAATAAAAACCAGTGACCAACAAAGGGAAATAAAAAAAGAAAATTCAACCTCAGGACTATGTGTAGGGACAGGAGAAGGGAAGGGGGAGAAATGAAGCGAGAACAGGGAACCCGAAATCCTCCGATAAAAGGAGAGACAGAGGAAGGGCGATGGAGAGCAACTGGGGAGGAATAGGTGGAAAAAAAACCGTGGGAGATCCGGGAGGATGTGAAAGGAAGCAAGAATAAAGAGGAGGTGAAGCAGATTGGAAGACTGGACTCAAGGGAGAAATGTGCAGGAAATATATATACCTGCAGTTGCTCCGAATGCTTGCTTGAATCGTCATTTATGTGACTCTCATAAGCTGTTTTTGAAAACTATATTCATTATCAGTTATTTTTTCTGCCGAAGCAGAATGTTCTTTGTTATAAGCTCTAGTTCTAAAAGAACTTTAGATAACAAAACGCGTACTCTAAAGTTTCCGGTTTCAATCTGTGCAGAAGAAAGCAGGAACAGTTTGTGCTTACTTGAATTTTTTTTCCATTATGACATTTCCATAACCAGTGATTCATTTTGCATACAATTCCTTTGCAATGTCAATTTAAATGAAAAAGGCAAATGTTAGAAAAATAAATATACATGTAGCCTATGTAACAGCTATGAAGGAATAATCATGAAGTACTAGGAAGTTTAAGTAATTAAATATTTAAACCGCAGGTTCTTTCTTGTTTTTAGTGGTTCATCTAACCTTCCTTCCTTATAGAAATTAGATCTGTTGCTTGTTGTGGGATTAGATCCCAGTCAGGTAAGGGGTTCCTCATTCGTCCTTTTTTTTTTTTTTTGTTATTTTTCCTCTGTCGTGGACTGTGTCTGGAAGCACTTTGTTGCGTAAAAACTATTAACAAAGATCCAGTGATTGATCAGCATTTGAGCGGATAAATATATTAGCCACATAGCGGAAGTGCATTGAACTAAGAGATAAAATCAGCAATGTAAAGGGACTGCATGTTCCCTTATATTTTGAGAAAAGTGTATTTTGTTGTCTGAATAATAATAATAATAATAATAATAATAATAATAATAATAATAATAATAAAAGGCTATCGTATTTCATTCATTAACACCAGCTAGTCCATTCGTGCATGAATTTTTAAAATGAACTCCCAATTAAGAGTAACCAGCAAATCAGGCTAAAATAAGAGTGTAGCATCCTGCAAATTATATCATTCGTAACAGATACAATATCCGTTTAGACATCATTGTTCCTCAGTGTGACTTTAAAATGAATTGACAACCTAATTTGGAAATACCGAGAGTGGGTACATTTTATTATGAAGCGTCCTTCGCTTATCGTCAGGCAAAAACCTTATTAGTATTCCAAACTCAACAGATACGTCTCTCATGTGCCTGAAATTGGGCCCGAAATTCGAAAATATCTTTCATCTAAATCGCCGGTTGTCAGCCTTCCTCACCCAAGCTATTTTGCCTAAATGCCAAAAGGAAGGAATTTTAATTAGAGTTTTCTATCTGAAATACTGCCTCTTAATTTACAATGTTTTAGAAATCCTTGAATAGAAGTGTCTCATTTTTACTGCTAAAAGGACAACAGAATTGCCATTTTCCCAACTGTGAAATCTCAAGGACCCCTAATCAGAGAACTTGGAAGCCCAAAAAACCTTTTCTGTTCCCAGCATTAATATCTCCCGCAAGATATCACACCATAATTAGATAATGTCACGCTAAAAAATTGTTGGAAGAGTCCAAATCCTTTACTGTTTTAAGCATTAATATCTCCCGCAATATACCTACCGTAATTAGAGAACTTACTCGCCAGAGAGTTGCTAGAAGATTTGCTAATCCAATCACTTGAAGTCTTCTGAACATTAACTTTGTCTGTCGAGATCACTGGTTTTGGTACTATTAAAATTTTTTCCAAACCATCTCATCAAAGCGTTTTAAACGTTCAGAGGAGATTTACAAAAGTAAAACCTAACATTCTAATAATTTTGAAGTATCAAACGCAGCTGGAACTTCATCCAGGTCTATATTGAACGCCATTAGTAAAGATACGATCCTTGGATGCTCAAGTTTTGTATAGAGGTGGACCATCAGTTATAATTTTAAGATGCTGAGAGACGAGATTGTACTATTAATATTTACTCTACCTCTGCGAAATATTAATAGCCTCTTTGATAACTTTATACCTATGCTTGATAATAACCTCTTTGATAACTTCCACAAAAAAAAAGCAGTGAAGACAAAAGATATGAAATAAATAGGCAAATTAATTAGAATCTCTCTCTCTCTCTCTCTCTCTCTCTCTCTCTCTCTCTCTCTCTCTCTCTCTCTCAATATTCATGGACCTTTGAGTTGACTCCCCCAAGGGAGTACTACCTTTAGTGACAGAGCCATTAGATATTCAATATGACTTCATCTGAAATTCACAGGTCCGTGTTTAGTTTTGTGGTAGCAAATATAACAGGGTATTATTAGGTAAGTCTATATCATGCATTTATGACAAATGCAGCAAATTGAGTGGTATTTATACATGATTAAAACTCAAATGAATTCCTTGCCTTCATTTGTTGTATGAAAAACTTAACTAAATCTGCCCATTAAATAAGAATTTTGGCTAAATATTAGAACTGATGAGGGCATGAAATTTTAATACGCAATAATCATGAGAAATGATCTCATATATATATATATATATATATATATATATATATATATATATATATATATAGATAGATAGATAGATAGATAGATAGATAGATAGATAGATAAATAGATAGACAGATAGATAGATACAAACATCCTTTTGATTGTTTGCATTTTGCTTTTTCCATCTTGATATTTCAGTATAACATAACGTAAATTGAAAGAAGTACTAGATGTTTTGTAAAGTTCACTCGACGTTTTCCCATCCCTTGTCTTTCCAATAATGACAACCCAGGTGTCAAATGAGGAGATAAATTCATGACCGTATCCTAAGTCATTACCAACCCCTGAGCCGACCATAATAATCCTCGCTTGAGGGAAAATCAGTAGCCCTTTGTACATTAAAAAGAGCCCTTTGAGATTTCACACAGTTCTGATATTGTTAAGCAGTCCCCAGCCAATCTTGTCATGAGAGCTCTCTGAGGAAATTCCCCCTCCGTTCAACGGCCTGCCATGCCATTAAGGGTCACCTCCTTAACCTGACCCACACCTGCGTCTCCTCCCGCTCAGCCTCGCTTCTCCATTCTAAGTATCTCGTTATTGCCCTCTCTCTCACTCGAGCCTTTTAATGACTGACTTTCAACAACCTTTCCAGAAACCTGCCAGGATTAGCGGCGTGCCCTAAGACAAGGACAATAGATGGCCCTATTAAGAGGGAACTGTCAAAACACGACCACCATCGACGCCTTTTGCAGTATAAATACGAGTTCCGATGAACCATCTTTTGCTAGTTTATCTTACTACGTCTACCTGTCGAGAAGTCTATTTGAGTAGGGACTCTGATCGAGTCCCCACTGGACATCTCTCTGATACTGTCACTCTGAAGATGGGCCTAACTAACCGCCGTGCCCTTTTGAGCGCTGATGCCTCTGTAGCCCAACAGTGCCCTTCTGCTTCATCTATTCTTTCTATGGTGGGGGACTTTATGTGATGCAGCTTTCACTGATGCTCCTGCTATGGTAAATTTGCTCTGATCTACTCAAGTCTTGTCCACAGACAAGATTGGGAGTTGTTTGTCCGGCCTCACCATTTTATCTTGTACTTGAATTTCCCACCTGTTCTCTTATTCCCATATCCATACCCCTTTCGAATTCTCCCTCAGAGATTCTTTTGATTTGGATTGTGGTGCTTGATTTATCAGTATTGGAAAACTAGTGTTAGTTTTATGTTTGCCTTGACTATAAGTGTTAACACACAGTAAATTATTAGTACCAGTGTTTTGCTATTTGCTCACATATTCCTAGTTAAGTGTCACTCAAAATTCCTTTGCACATTACAACATCCCCTGCTCTTGCAGATCCATGTTGCGAGTACCTGTTGTGTGAAATTACTTGTAGGTCAACGGTGCCATCTTCCTACAAAGTACAGGTGCCAGATCTGGTCAAGATATCTGGAATCCCAGTGTGAACCTTGCCCTGCCTGCTGTACCCCATCCTGTGCGTTCTAACGATTCTATCCCATATTTACGAAGTGTGTTAGCCGAAGAAGGCATAGTTATAACGTTTGCACTTGTGTGGCACTCTTGCTTAGTGATTTTGATCTTAGTACAGCAATTTGGTTAGTGCCATGGAGCTCCAGTGATAGTTCCTGTAAATATTTCCTCTTCTGATAACTTAGTGGATTTTACTTTTAAGTGGACACTAAGTTTGCCTTAAACCCTTATTTTGATGCTGTTTTGAGTATAGTCACCACTAAAAACATTTTTGTTCACCGGAACGTTAACCCCCTTTTAGTCAGTTGTCTTTTTTTAAGTCATAATTAGAGCCATCCTTATCCCTATGGCTGCGTGAACGTGACTATATACAATATATATATATATATATATATATATATATATATATATATATATATAATGTATATACATATATATATATATATATATATATATATATATATATATATATAATATATATACATATATATGTGTGTATATATATATAATATATATGTATGTATATATATATATATATATATATATATATATATATATATATATATATATATATATATATATATATTATATATATAATATATATATACATATATATGTGTGTATATATATATAATATATATGTATGTATGTATATATATATATATATATATATATATATATATATATAGAGAGAGAGAGAGAGAGAGAGAGAGAGAGAGAGAGAGAGAGAGAGAGAGAGAGAGAGATTATCTCTCAATATAAAAGTTGTCGTCCCCGCTTTATTCAGTCAGAAACAGTTTTCTTGCATTCAGAAAAACAATGCAGGCATAATTCAATCCATTATGAAAATATAATTATTCAAATACAAGATTTTATATTAATATTTTAGAAGGTTCCTTTTTGAAATGAGACCAATTTCCATAATTAGACGTATTTTCGTCAGAAATGCAAACATATTTTCGGAAACTTGTTATTTCGCCTCGGTGAGTTGTGCCAAAGACCTTGTGTTGAAAAATAACTTTTTTGCTTCCAAGAACCCATTTTTAACAGGCATTCATTCAACACATGAATGTAATTTTTATCTTCGTTTAGATTTGGCATTCTTTCGGTACCTTTGTTTAATGGCTCAGTTTACTAACTTTGTGTCTCCCTCGCACTCCATTGCATCACGATTCGGACTTTGTTGTTTATACTATATTATCGTAAATTTTCGCTCCCTTGTGTCACTCGCTCATTGTCCTTGCTTTGTTTTTCCTTTTTGTCTTACCCCTGGTGAATTAACTGACCCAGAGAATCCCTTGAAAGCGTAGTAAGCATTATTTGCTGGTGCGTTTTTGAGCAACGCGACAGAACAGTTCACGAAAGCGCTATTTCGTTTGATGCATTGTGCCTAAATACATCTCATGACGCATGCGGCTGAAATCGCTGCTATTCGGGCCTTTCGTGTATTCATCAACTTGATTTGTTGCGTCATTTCCTAGTGTGCGTAACAGTTTCACGAGTTTGCACTCCATTTGGATAGAGTAGATCTAGCGAGAAGGGAAGTTATTTTACAAGTAAATGGGGAGTATATGAAAAATGTCGCAGAAGAACTGAATGAGGAGGCTCATTTTATTTGATGTTTATGTATGTATGTATGTATGTATGTATGTATATATATATATATATATATATATATATATATATATATATATATATATATATATATAATATATATTTGTATACACACATACTGTATATATAGACATATGTATGTGTATACACTATATATATATATATATATATATATATATATATATATATATATATATGTGTGTGTGTGTGTGTGTGTGTGTGTGTGTGTGTGTGTGTGTGTGTAATAATTTTTTTATAGAAGTAAAGGTGGTTGAGGAGACTAGAAATGATAGGAGCATAACTTGCCTAGTATCTAGAGAAGTTTATAGAAGGATCTTAATTTGAAAGGTAAGACAGAAGACTCACAGAATGGCTAGCGGAAGAACAGACGGTTTTAGAACAAGAGAAAGTCTGTAGCTCAAGTGTTTTTGTGCAACATGTATGAGACGTTTTGATAACGAAGGGAAACATTTCTAGGTGACATGAACGGACCTACGGAAGGTTCATGACACAATTGATGTAGTAGCGCTGATGGAAGGGAAGCATGTGCTAGATCTTGTAGGTGGACAGAGACTGGGTTAGTGTAAGAACTGGGTAAATGCATGGGAGAGTGGTGTCTTCTTGGCTGTTTAATAATTGTATGGATGGATTGATGTAAAAAAAAAAAGTGAGAAAAGAATGCTGGTGCAATGTCGTCGGGTTGAAAGAGGCGTCGTGAATAGAGTGTGGAATTGCCGATGTCTGCAGATGATGGAGTACCGATTGGGGATAGCGAAGAGAAAGTGCAGACACTAGTGAAATTGTTTTGAAGAAGAGAAAGTTGTTAGTAAGTGTAAACAAGAGCAAGATTAAAAGGGTAACTGGGAAGTAAGAAACTGAAGTCAAGAATAACATGAGGGGTAAAAGAAAGAAACTGAAGTCAAGAATAATATGAGGGGTATAAGAAAGAAACTGAAGTCATGAATAATATGAGGGGTATAAGAAAGAGACTTAAGTCAAGAATGGTATGGAGGCTATAAGAATGAAACTGAAGTCAAGAATGATAAGGAGGGTATAAGAACGGAAACTGGAGATTCGTTTGGGTGTGTGGGAGTGAACTTGCGATGAGTCATAGAATAGGTGAAATAGGAAAGGTAACAGGATGTGCGAAAAAAGACTAGGGGGATACTTGGAGTCCCTGCGGAAGATGAAGTCAAGTGTGGATACTGAATGCGAATGACAGACGAAAGGTGGAAGTTGAAGAACGGAATTGTGTGTGCATTATTCACGGTATAAGAAGAATGGAAAGCGTGAGAATTGTAGGGATTTATATGAGTGGTAAAAGGGTTAGCGTAGGGGGAAGTATGACCAGAATGTTTTAAAATGGTTTCGTTATGTGGAAAGAATGGAAGATGATAGTTTGGAGGAAGGCGGAGAGGAAGACCCATAAAGGGCTGGAGGGATGGTATGAATAAGTTATTGAAAAAGAGGGGCTTCAAATTTCAAGAAACGCTCGAGTAATGTACAAGACAGAGATAAATGGTACGGTGTCTGTACATGGCTTTGCTGCCCTGCTAATAAATCTTCTGTGTAGGTTTACGAATCGGTCCACGTTGTGGGAGTTTCCTGCAAAGGGGGTCACCGCGATTCAGCAGTTCAAGTATGAATGTGGCGTGGATCATTTTACTATCATCTTTCTTGTATTTTTCATTCCTTGTTAATAGAAACGGCTTCATATATGTAATACATATAATATATATGCATATATATATGTATATATATGTGTTTTATATATACGTATATATATATATATATATATATATATATATATATATATATATATATATATATATATATATATATATATATATATTAATATGTATATATACTTATTTCCAACAAGTTACATCTATTTACTTGCATAATGGTCGTGCCATTCATTGGCAGTTTACCATAAGAGAAAATAAAATTTTCAAAGGCTTAGAAAAGCTGTCTTTGTAGTATGTATCCGTTTAACACTAAAAAGAGAAAGAATTACTGGCTCCACGAGAATACTTCGTGGGTAATGATAAGTTTATTTTCCGTTGTGAACTGCATTTCTAACTCAAAAACATTTCGTGTGTAATACTATTTACATTTAATTACAGTTGAAATGAGTGATTTAGCATATGCGTAAGTAGTGCATTTAATGGTTGCCCTGTTTCAGCAGAACTTTTATTTATTCCTATTCTTGTTTTATATTCTCATGGTTGACCAATATAGAATGAAATACCACGTTCCCATATAGAAATAACCAATATCTCTTGTGACTTTTGAAAATATTTACAGCCTACACAAACCAGATAAAAGGAGTATGAGCATTTATGACAGAAAATAGTATGATTACAGTTACGATTGAAAATGAACCACGCTAACGTGGTTTGAAAAAAACAGTGCCTAGAAGAAGTGGCAGTGAGATTGCCTTTGGTATCAAACGGAAGATTCATTTCTTGCCATTATTAAAACGCGATACAACGGTGACATGTGGATTGTGTCGTCACAAAATATTCATGAAACAGAAATTGAGTCTCCTTTTGGAAGTCTCGCGTTCTCGACTTTATATTTGTTTGTTTGCGGTTATCATTGAGAGAAGAGTTGGGAAACGTAAAGATTTTGCTCACTAAGAGAGAGAGAGAGAGAGAGAGAGAGAGAGAGAGAGAGAGAGAGAGAGAGAAGCCTGTTAGTAATAGTTCAAGAAAAGGATGAAAAAGTATTAGATGCAGTTCGGAAGAAGAAACAGATGGGGAAGACCCATTCGATCATATATAATTGCTTGAGAATGTTATTTGAAACGTTTATCTATTAATAGCATGTGTGAGAAGAATAGTCATCAAGTACTTCTTATTATATAAATGTCCCCTCATGCTGAGAAGAAATGATGGGACAGAAAGATTTATCTTAAGAACCTATCTTTAAGAAAGGTCTTGAGAACCGAGATAACGACAGATTTCCTGTGAGAACACAAAGTGTCAGTTCTGAACACCATAAATTTCAATAAGCAACTTATGAAAAGGTTAGAGATTTGACAAAACAGTATAGCTGCACAATGATGATAATAACAGGGCCTTAAATAGGAAAATGTGTATTACATTTTCATTTGTTTCCGAGCAACCAACATTAAAAACTTCGGTCGCTCCCAGATTTAGAACCTGGAACAAAAGTCTAGAGATGAAATTTCTAACTCTTACTGAGTCCTTGTATATCAAGTTCTTTTTCAAAGATCGTCTTTTATGTGCCCCCCCTGTATCATCCTGAACGAAGCCGATTAATTTTCAAGCATCGGTGACCGTCAGAGGGACGCGCCAAGTATCTAGGAGGCAGACAGGTAGATGGCCAATCTTTGGAGCCGTTACAAAAGCAAAACTTTTCTCTAACTACTACTTCTACTAATAGTACTGCAAACTTTGATAAAGTGGAGCTTCGTCCTTAGGAGCTGTCCATTTTGACATTCGTTTTCATGGTATTTGTTCTCGATTTTCTTGAACTAAATGTTTTGTATTTATTCTTTCTCTCTCTCTCTCTCATATATATATATATATATATATATATATATATATATATATATATATATATATATATATATATATATATATATATATTATATATATATATATATATATATATATATATATATATTATATATATATATATATATATATATATATATTATATATATATATATATATATATATATATATATATATATATATATATATATATATATATATATATTGGTTTGATTATAGCAATACTGGGAATTTACTATGAAATTCAATCTGACTTCACTAGGAATGTAAAGGACTCATATGACCGTATAACATTTGCTCACCAATAATAATGAAACAATTTCCTTTATAGGTGAATAACATAAATAAAAAAAAAAATTGTCCTCTACCAGTTTGTTTTATTCAGGGAGAAACGTCGAGTATTTGGGAGTGTTGTTGTTTTGCTAAATCGAGACACTGTAGATAAAAGGAAGGACGTAATGTGCCCCAGAGAACTCGCAAATCCTCCATGTCTCTATGTAAAGGGAATTCGGAGGGCGTGACACTGTATTTTCCTCGGTATCAAGAAACGGTGAATTTTCCCCTGAATCGTGCAACACATTCTGAAGGGTATACGAGGAATGTGACAAAACGGAATGCGTATAAGATCGTTAGAAATTTTTAGTAATAATAATGATAATATTACTTTACGTCAGCAAAATATTTTCTTCCATTCAGTGTCACCTTGAGGCGCGTACTCTGAAGAACAGGCGATGAAGTATGAAAACAAGCGAAAAAGTGAGCTAGGAATTTCGAACTGGGTGTTATTGTTGTCGCATGTGAGCGAGTTATTTTTAGGGGAGGTGGAATGGGAGGGGGGAAGGTGGGGAGGGGACTTGCGAGCTGTCTCAAGAGAAAGTTAGAATGCGACCCATTGGTGGTATTCCACGGAATTCTTCTTCTGATGAAAAAGAGAGAATGGAAATGGAACACCGTTTTTTTCTTTTTCTTTTCTTTTTTGACACTTTCTTTGTGGACAGTTTTTTTGGGTCTGTTCCTTACTTTCATGAGTTGATGAAGGGAGCGAGCAGAAAGGCAGCCAAATAGTGAATCATTTAATTCTTGTTTCTTATTTTGCATTTATTTATTTATGTATTTTTTTTTTAAGAAAAAATGAACTTTCTGGATATCTGCGGTGGTTAAGTGGTTAAGATAGTGAACGCGAACAGATTATTCCTACGTCTTTTTCTTCAGAAAACAGGCAAATTTCTTGACTTTCATGCTCGAAATGGACACTAACTAACAGGGGAAGAGGAGAGTTGTAGCTTTGGAATTAGTTTTAATGTTTGCTTTTCCTTTTCTTAGTTTAATTCGAAAATCATCAGCTGATACGCCGTGCAGCGCGAAGGGGCTCTACGAAATCCAGCCACTGATGTTTTACATGTCCTTTCATTTCCATAAAACTCTACTCATGAAAATCTGTGACAATGCTCAGGTTAAGCACCAGCAATCGCTGACAGCCATATAATGGATAAGGGTTACGGCGGTGAGTGAATATGTCTCCTTCGCTTCAACCATTGGTACCGGACAGATGACTCTTATTGAAAACCAATAGGCAACAGCCGGAGTCATTGTACCCTAGCTAGGAATTCCGGGCAAAGAGTAAGTGGCTAGACTTGGATTCTTTGTTGATTCTGTCACGTTAATGCACAGACACACACACACACACTATATATATATATATATATTATATATATATATATATATATATAATGTGTGTATGTGTATGTATATATGTATATACACATATATTATATATATATATATATATATATATATATATATATATATATATATACACACTTCTTTTAACGTGCTTTTTCCCATTTGTATGGGGTAAGCACGAAGCCTTCTTTTGAAGGACTATAATTATATATATATATATATATATATATATATATATATATATATATATATATATATATATATATATATATATGAGCGTGTGTGTGCATATGTATGTGTGTGTATATGTTTATATATATATGTGTGTGTATCTATATATGCATATTATATATATATATATATATATATATATATATATATATTTTATATATATATATATATATATATATATATATATATATATATATATATATATATATATATATATATATTAATACTTTAATTTTGATAGCCACTGACACAGGAAGCATCTTTGCCATGTTTATCATTTTAAACCTCAGAATCTGGTATTATCAAAGAAGCGCATGCAGACACACACACACATATATATATATATATATATATATATATATATATATATATATATATATATATATATATATATATATATACTGTATATATATATATATATTTATATATATTATATATATATATATATATATATATATATATATATATATATATATATATATATATATATATATATATATATATATATATATATATATATATATATATATATATTAGTACTTTTTAATTTTCGATAGCCACTGACAAATGATGTCTCTTTGCTCTGAATATTATTTTAAACTTCAGAAACCGATATTATCAGAGAAGCGCAGATGTGTTCCGACTAGTGTAAATGTAAATCTTGCTATGCTAACAAGGCCTGAGCGGGTATCGCACCTGAAATCAACGTCGGTCAGAGCAGATAAAGAGACATCGTAGCTCATGTGAACAGTGTTGATAACTGTTGTGGATAACGACACTCTTCCAACTTAGAGAGATGTAGTTTAAGAAATTGAGGAAACAGTGAGCAAGACATTAAGAAGAATTTCATGAGTGAATAATACAAGACATTAATCGTTTAGCTTTAGTAATAGAGGGGATGAACTAAGATTCTTTCCTTAGGTGCAAATCTTAGTGCAATGTGAAAAACACACTTAGGATTTTAAGTGTACTTTTAACAGTATACCAATATTTACACCCTAGAAAATGTGTTATTTTGTTCTCATGTTTAAAGAACTTTATTATTCTTAATAATCTTTATAGTAATAGTATTCCTACTTAGTGTCAAGTTTGGACTCGAAAACTGTGTAGGTTCCTGTTTCAAATGTTACCGCATTTTCACGAGTTTCAGGTGATATTCGAGGAATGTGGTGACACAGTCTCAGTAAAGCACCAATAGACAAACCAGAGTTTGTTTCCCAGTTAGGATGCAGGGATATAGACTTAAATTAAAAGTCTCTTTTGTGGAAAACCTGTTTTATACTTAGTGATATCAAAAAGTACAAATTGAAAAGAGACGAACAGTCTGTAGATCCTATACTGAAAATATCTTCGTACAGTTCTCCTTTCGTGTAAAATATATGGCATCTAAACATGAACTCAGTCAGAATGCATAAGTTATATTTATGACATGTCACTCTATATCTCTAAGTCCAAAATACTGATAGACATTAGGAGCTGACTTTTGTAATTCGAGGTCAGCGCTGGGATCATTAAAGGAGTATTAGAATTAGGTCCAGATGGGTAACATGCCTTTTAAGCGTCAGGTATTCAAAACGGTTTGGCTGACACATTCTACAAAGAAAACCTAAATGCTCATTAACAGTTCATATATTACCGCGAAATGTAGCTATGTACTCAGAGGTTAATAAACCACAATAACGATTTGAAGGGAGATATGCATCACCAGGAAGAATATACGTGCAGTGATTGTTATAATTCAATAAAAGCTAATAAAGAAACTAATTCATCAGCAAACAAGAGCAGTTTATCTCGTAAATAACTGTTTAATCACTGTATCCAGTTAAGTAGCTTGATTGAGCTAATGGTGTTTTATTCCTGATTACATTCATAATTAGTCCTTTCAACTTGTTGATATTGGTATCTGAATGTTTAATTATGAAAGTCAGTTGTCATTCCGTATTTAATTAATCACTTTCATATAATCAATAACGGCACTTCATTTCTCTTTTAGATAATTTCCATTTCGCTTCTCTTGGTGAAAGAAATGATTAAATGCAGAAAAAAGTTCACTTATTCATCGGGAAGAAAAAGAAAATGGGAAATCAAGAGTACGAAAAAGCTACGCCATTCTTCAGTTTCTTTTTCATGGCCGCGATGCTTCACAAAAATTTCTGAGGAAATTTTGATTTTTGGCAGAAGACATTTCGGAAAAGTTAAAAAGGCAGACTTAATTGAAGCCATTTCCGTTACAGATCCTTAATATCACTGAAAGATGTTATAATACGATTAGAGATTCATACTTATTTTTTTCCTGTGTCCGAGCGTCATTTTCATCACACAGTTTTAGAATGTCCGCGATGTATTTGTAAAGAATCTCAGAATATTCCAGAATATTCGTAAAATTGCAGCTTTGGTTTAGCGTTCGATCAGAATGCGAGAGAATTAGAGCAAATATGTAACATACTTTAACAAATCATGAGAGAATATCAGTCATTTTGAAATAAATTTTTCAAGACAGAAACTGCTTTTTACTGGTGGAACGAAAATTTAATGATGGAAAGAGTAAAAATCGAGAGATACAATGGAAAGTGAAAGAGTGAATATGAAACAATCTGGAATAATAGAAATGCGATGTGTATTTATTCACCCCAAGTTAAACCAATTTGGATACATCTCGCCTTCAGAGGAAAAACGAATTTTTCTCCAATGTCAGTATAACCCTGATACTCTTAGGATTGAAATTAAACCAGAATGTGACAAAGAGGAACATTTCGAAATATATATATATATATATATATATATATATATATATATATATATATATATATATTCACAAAAATATAAATACATATTTTGTATTATGGGTACCGATACAACAGCGTTATTATATTATTGATAATTATAGTGCTGGGTGTATTTATAACGATAATAGCAGTGCCATCAAATAAGCAGAAAAAGTAATATATTTATCAACAGCAGTTTAAAGCAAATGATGACATCTTTGGTCATTCCATTCTGAATTCTGTTATAGTTATCTGATGATGAAAGAAAACGAAGTAAGAGAAACAAATGATTAACTTTAAAAGTAAATATTAATATTTTGGATCTCTTGCGACGTACTAGGACCTATTAGATAAAACTAAGGCGGGAAAAGTGTTGGTAAGATAGGAAGATATGTCTGAAAAAAAAAAAAAAAAAATTACAAAACAGCGCCATGGAAATAGTGAGAGAGATTGTAAGGGTAAGAGGTCTGGGAACAATGCCCTTGAAATAGTGGAGTAGTAGAGGCATACAAGAATAAGTGGTAGGGTGAGGGGATAGTCCTCGTGGAATGGTGTATTTTAATGAGGAAAGAACTGCTGGAACTACTGTAGTTTCCAGGAATAGTGACAGCTGGATAGTATGTTGATAGTATGTCAAATTCTGATGGAAGAACTTGTTAGAGTATGCCAGTAAATTTTTGGTAATAAATTTACACAACTGATATCACAACTAAGAAATGAGTAACTCATCATGATTAAAAACGTAATTCTCCGATGCTATGTGGATTATGTCATCACATAATATTTATGACTAAGAATTAATTTATTTTCTTGGTAGACTAACTTTCTCGCATCGTGTTTGTTCATTTTTGTTTGCGTTTATAGTTCATGGGAGAATATTGGGAAACATGAATTAATTATTAAAAGATAAAATGTTGTTTAGTGAGAGAGAGAGAGAGAGAGGTGAATGTTAATGACATCAAGGACGGAAAATAAGAAAATTGGATGTGTTTGGAGAGAAATATTAAATGAAGTAAACCATTTGATCCTTTGATGGCCACTGAATTCTAAATATACTTAAGCAAATAAGTCAAAAACATGTTTCTGCAATCAGTATCAGTTCTCTGCATGGAGAGTAGTAATCAGTTGCATTTGATTAAATAAGAAATGTTACTTCATTCATGTGGAAATTATATACAAGGATTTTTTGTTCTTTCAAGATTTTGTTAAAAATTATGTTGCGAGTTTAAAGGAAATGGGCGCTTTTGAAACGGGAAAAAATTCGTTCTTTAACATCACAGATTACAGTTGAAAACCTGTTATGATGTTAAAGATTTTGATTCATAAGACAAGTCAAACTGTCAACATGGAAGTAAATGAATTTTTCATTTTGAAAATCATTTTAAATGTGTTATAATCTGAAAGTGCAAGTAACAGCAAGTCTTCGTTCCACAAGATTGTACTCTGAATCTTACAGGACAGACAATGAGACCTGCTACCTCTTCCACGTTTTAAGTCATCGTAAGTCCTGTTCTTTATCAATAACTCTACTTTATGAGCTCCTCCCTTGCCTTTCTGAACGCGGCCCATTAATTTTCAAGCGTGGGTGACTGTCAAAGGAACACACCAGCTATCTTCAAGGCAAACATGGCGATGGCTAAGCTTTACAGCCGCTACAAAGGCAATACCTCCCTTCCCCTACTACTACTACTACTACTAACTTTGATAAGGCGAAGCTTTAAATCTTCCTCTTTGGAGCGTTCTCCGTGGTGACGCTCCGTTTCCTGATATCTCCGTCTTGATTTCCATTTGCATGAAAGGACGTTTTGTGTCGTTCGCCCGCCTCTCTCTCTCTCTCTCTCTCTCTCTCTCTCTCTCTCTCTCTCTCAAGATTGGTTTTTGCAAAAGATTTGCATTCGTGTCACTGCTTTTCTTTGCTTGTTTCCTATACGTATGGTGAAATAAAGGAAACTTAACAGGAAGAATCATCACACTAAAACTGTGCTTATACTCATGTTTGTAATTTTTGACGGAATGTGGGTTCTTTTCTTTCCGCATAGAGAAGAGTGTTTGTATTAAACTTAAGGTAGAAATGATAATGATAAGGATTCAATGGTCTCACCGAACATTTATGCAAATGATGTGAGACTAACTTTCCACTTTAACAGGAATCACTGATTGTTGTTGCCCATCATCCTGACAAATGACCACAATGATGTTGATGATAATAATAATAATCCTGACAGCGTCAGTGATTCTAACTCAGAATACAGCATTAAAGTTGATTATATGCTGATGTTAAGCATAATTCAAGATTCAACGACATATATCCACGTAGGGGGCGGGGTGGGCGAAATGCTATCAGCGTACCTCACGTGGTGCAATAGGCATTATTAAAGGGTGTTTGCAGCGTCTCTTCAGCCCTAGATGCACGAACTTTTACTTCAACTCCATTGGCGCTTCCTTTCAGCTCTGCTATTCAACCTTTCCAACTATCTCTTCTTAGTGCAAATGTGGGTTTTCCACTTAGTTCCACCTTCAGATCCTTGTACTTCATTTTCTTTATTTCTGGGTCTCTTTATCTTGCTGCCCAACTACTCCAACTTCCTCCTATCGATACCTTAAGCGCTGAATGGCAAAAGAAATCCCAGTGCTTGGCTTGACAATTTCATAAATCATAAATCAAAACTTTACACATGTATGTAGAATGCAAAGAATTGTTAGGTGATAGTCAGTATGTCTGTAGGAAGCAGTTACTATGTATTGCAGGAAGTTTGAGCCATCGTTTTTTGCCAATATCTTTCAGACCAACCGATTGACTGGTATGGCACTTTGAAACAGTTTCTTACACCCTCCCCTAGTTTTATTAAAAATTCCATGTCCAAACACGGAATTTAAAGGCACTTTACTCTTGAATTTTAGGATATAGCCAGACCTAGCCAGTCAAGATTTACGAATTCATTCGGATAAGCACTCTTGGGGGACTTATCCCTCCCACCACCCACCCTTCATCATTCTTTAAATCTCACCTCTCGTCTGTCTTTTCATTCAATCCCCCCTCTCTCTCTCTCTCTCTCTCTCTCTCTCTCTCTCTCTCTCTCTCTCTCTCTCTCTCTCTCTCTCTCTCTCAATATTTGTTATGCAATGGAATGTTTTCAGGCACATATTACCATTGCAATTTTTCAACTGAGCAGTGTAGGATGAAATGAGCTAACGACCTACATGGTTAGACAGAACTGAGGGGTTTCCGAAATCTTTGTAGTTGATGAATGAAATGTCAGGTTAAACGACGGGTTTATCACTTGTGTATCCAGTAACTACAGAGAAGGTTGTCTCGTCGCTGTTCAGAGTTATGGCTTACATGTTGAAATGTCCCCGTGGATGCAGGAATGCATTTGCTATACGTGTTCTTGAAGTTTACAGACGTTAACTAGTTATAAACTGTTCTGTGATTTTAACCCATTATTTTTTATTATATATGTAGAACAGTAAATTTACAATAAACATGAAATAACTTTTCATAAAAAAATTACGCAAACAAGATAAAAACTCATATTTATGAAGAAAGTAACATACGCTACGGGGTGTAATGACGCAAAAAAAGATTAGGGAGAGGAATGGTAGAGTCGAAGACTATAGTTGGGGGTAGTGAGGAATTTGCTACAAGTAGATACTCAGGTCAAGTCAGTAGTACCCAAGCTTGTATGCCCGAAAGCGTTAATCAGCTTACTGGCTACCCCATCAAATTCGAGAGTAAAGTGCCTGAAAAAGTTGAATTTGGAAATTGAATTTATTGCCAAAAATTAGGGGAGGGTGTGAAACACACTGTTGCAAAGTAACACACCGATGCATCAATTAATTTGAAAGATATTGGCAAAAAACGATGACCCAAACTTCCTGAAATACATAGTAGATACCTGCAATGGTCTTTTAGACTTGACTTGCCATTTGAAAAGGAACCTTGATACGGGCCTTGAGTGCAGAGTAATTCAAATAGAGTTTAGTGGTACTTTCGATCTAGTAAATCACAAGGCACTTTTTATAAACTTCAGAATCTTGGATTGGTTGGGTATGTTTTAGGATTACTTCAGGGTTTCCTTACAGGTAGGCATCAGCAAGTTGCTGTGGACGGGATCTTTAGTGAACCAAGACCTATTTTGTCTGGCGTTCCACAGGGCAGTGTTCTTGGTTCACTGTTATTTTAGTGTATACAAGTGATATGGGTGTTGGTCTGAAAAACAAAATTGTTCAGTATGCCGATGCTGCAACACTTTTGGGTTTAGTAAAGTCTCCACTTAAGAGAAATGAAGCTGTCCCCAGCCTCAATCGAAACTTGGACCGGATCAGTGAATGGTGCAGTTGGTGGGGGTATGGGCTGAATTCCAGTAAAACGAAAACACTGTTGATTAGCAGATCTCCTACAGATTTCCCACCCCCCTCATAACCTTCAGGTGGATGGAATTTTGCTGAATGAGTCTGAAGTTTTAACTCTTGTAGGTTTAACTTTTGCTTCACATCTAACTTTTGAGAACCATCTAATGAAAGTTTCAGCAAATGCCGCACAAAAGTTAGGTACTGTTAGCAATGTCTCATATATTTATAACAGTGATAAAATCAGTGCAACCTGTTTTAGGTCGTTTGTGCTTCCTTTACTAGAATACTGTTCTCCGGTGTGGATGTCTGCTTCTGCCAGAGATTTAACTCTTTCAGATGGAGTGGTTCGTGGTGGTAGGTGTCCGTTTCCTAATAGTAGCAGTTACGATTTGGATCATCGACGGATGGTCTTTTTGTTTGTTACTTTTTCATAAGTTGTATTTCAACAGAGATCTTTCACATTCACAGTTGATCCCTGATCCCCTTTACCTGTCTAGAACAACCAGATTCTCTGAACAGCAGCACCAATATGCAGGAAATGTGCCTTGCTGTCGAATTTCTCAGTTCCAGAGGTCATTTATTCCTCACACCGTTGGACTGTGGAACAGCCTCCCAGAGGGTATCGTGCAATTAGGACTTCAGTAGTTCAAGCGAAGGTGCAGTGCATTACTACCCTAATACTATTTTCATTGCATTTTAATACATTTTTATCTATTTATTAATTTGTTAATTTTTTTTCTTTTTAATAGGTGGGATCCCTTCTTTATGTATTTCCCTTTACCTCCGCCTACTTCTTCCTAATTCTTTGGAAGCTTGAATTTCAAGTCAGTGGCCCCTATGGGCTTTGTTTCATATGAATAGGTTTCATCTACTGAATAATAATAATAATAATAATAATAATAATAATAATAATAAAAGAATCGACCATGACAGTCGAATGACAGAATAAATAAACGCCTTGCCAAGCGACTTATCCCATCTGAGTCGTCGCTTTAATAAATCATGAAACATAAGATAAATAATATTGAAGAATGTACAGTAAGGTACTGCAGAGAATTCGTTAATCCTAAGTTTATTTCTATTTTCATGAGCACTTTGAAAGTTCTGAAATACAATTTATTTTCAGAAATGAAATAATGCGAATGGTACTTTTATGATGATAATTATAAAATAATGATAATAATTCAGACAAAGGCGTTCTCTTAAACATATTAAATTACGCAATAACGTAGAATGGTAAAAATCCCTTTGGGTAAGCCCCATGAGGAAAGTAGCACATAAACCTTTCGAAAACGAGAGCAACCTGTGAATTACACCACAACGCCGACCAGATTTCAATTATTTACGGGCTTATAAAACTCTCTCTCTCTCTCTCTCTCTCTCTCTCTCTCTCTCTCTCTCTCTCTCTCTCTCTCTATATATATATATATATATATATATATATATATATATATATATATATATATACACACACACACATTGTATAGATAGATATACAATATCCTCATAACATAATTCTACCAAAGATATAAACTTGTCCTGAAAAGCAAATATCTTATGCACGTTTTGCCTCATTCACAAAATACATATTCACAAAATACATATGTAATATGCGTCATTTACGCTTTGTGTTTCTCTTAGTGAAACGTATTTCTTATGCGTTATTAATATGTGAGACACTTCAGAATACATGCCTGTCCTTAAGTTTTCATAATTTACGAATCACTTATGCTCTCGCTTGCTGTGTTGCAATATTAATTAATGATATTATAGAAAACATTTTTTTCAGAAACAAGGTATTCTCTCCTAGAATCAGTCATGGATTCAGTTATATCTTTTAATATTTTCTGGGGTGTGTATGTGTGTGTGTGTGTGTTTATTTGTGTGTTTGAGGGGAAGGGTTGAGGAGTGAGGGTGGAGACGGGAAAGTTCTTGGAGTGAAGGTGGGTCAGGGGGGAGTGAGTCAGATGGCTGAAGAATCCTGAGAAATGTATCAGGAGAAACTGAGAAGTACTTTCGCATCAGTACTATTCCACGGGATTATCCTGGTAACGAATAACAGAATAAGATTTCTCCTTTTCGGAACTTCTATTTCTTCGTGTGGAAAGAGAATGGGAATTTCTGCAGTGATGATTAGAATGAGTAGAATAACAGCCATTTGGTGAATAATTGGATTTTCTTTTGTGAAAAAGATATATTCGTGACTAGAACGCATTTCAGTTTTTTGGGAAGATAGAAGACTTTTGACTGTCATGGGTGGAAAAGTAATTGAGATTTCTTTAAATTTCTTTTTATGTTCTTTCTGAAAAATTTTAAATTGCAGACTTTCGGGTAACATGGTGAAACCATAGACTGTTTAAGGAACGGACAATGGACTGATAAATCATGTGTTATTTCGCTTGATATACAAGAGGTGGGTCATTGTCGGTAAGGGTTAGTCCAAAAGCCTACATCGTGCATTGAATACCTTCAACACTTTACCTCCCCTTTGGGCATGGGATCGTGCTGGCCAAAGGGTTGTCATTTAAAAAGTATCCAGGCTTCATAGAATTAGATTTTGAGTTAGTTTTAACATGCAAACTTGAAAAATTAACTGCTAAAACAATACGAACAGAGCTGGGCATCCAAATATCTTGGGCTACTGCTAGAATAGAGAAAGAGAAAGAATGAGGGAAGAACCATTTTAGCAAAATTCCCTCTATGGATGACAATACCTGTATTTCTTGAAGCTTAAATGAAAGTGAAAACAGGAGAAGGCAAGTTCCATTTTCCATTGGCGAATGTAAAAAAGGACAAAAATGTTTTAATCTCCGTTCGTAATAACAAGGCTAAGTCTAGGTCTGAGAGATAATCGGACATGGAATACAAAAAAAAAAAAAAAAATTGTTGGCAGGTCCACTTTACAGAACTAACACTGACATTTGCTTGCATATATATATATATATATATATATATATATATATATATATATATATATATATATATATATATATATATATATGTATATATGTATATATTATATATTTATATATATATATATGTATGTATATATACACATACATACATACATATACATACGCACATACATACTCGTGTTTCAGGTACTTGTTTTAATCTTAATATTTTGTACTGTACTCACCAACATATTGGAGTATAATCTTTTCCTGCAAAGTTTTAACCTTGAAAGCGATTGATGTCATGCGTGCATTGGCATTAAAAAATTGTAGATATGAATATGTAATATATATGTATATATATTGTATACATGTGTGTATATACGCACATACACACAACACATATATATAGGTATATATATATATATATATATATATATATATATATATATGTGTGTGTGTGTGTGTGTGTGTGTGTGTGTGTGCGCGCGCGCGTGTATGTGTGTATATATGTATCGTTAAGAGGATTATAATAGCCACATACTCAGATGTTGACGTGATTCCGAAAGAACGGTTGAAACTGTATGGTTGTTGGTTGATTAAACTGCCTTTATAATGTCGCTATTTAACTTAGCTCATATGCAATAATTTTCTTTGAATATAACCTGGTATTACTATTGATTATTTCCGATGTTATTTCTGTGCTCACTACTTCGTTCGATGGGCTTGAAGAAAGATATGATCCTTGGTTAAGGAAATCGATGGAGATGAATGCCAAGGAGGTAAAGGTAGAAAAGTTCAAATTCCACCATCTATTTATCTGTTGTTATTGAAATTTGATAATCATTTGCTTCGCAAACAGACTGGGCTGTGAGTGATTATTATGGGGAAAAAATATAAATTGCGAAGCAAATAATTCTTAAATTTGCTGCCTTGGTTATTCATTCTCCCGTGCAATTTTCTAAGGCCCTTATATTGTTGAAAGATCATTAAGAAGTTATTGATTATGTGTTTTCGACAGTTTTGAGAACCTTTAAGAAAACTTGTGCTCCACATTTTATTTCTTTTTAGAAACGTAACATTGGACGTTTACGAACCGCTTCGTCCACTTTTCTGGAATAATTCGTTGGATCTCTAATGCCACAGTTAGTTATCACCGCATGGAGACCATACAATCATTTTTTCTTAACTTGCTGAATGTGATGGTCTTTTACTGTAAATTTTCTGGTAAGGATGCTCTCAGGCACATTTCCCCTTGGAAGATTATGATTACTTCCGGATTTCCAAGACGAATTTAAAATCGTCTTGGAATTAGTGCCAGTTTTATTATTAGTTCAGAGATTGCTAATAAATGTATTGTATCAGCCTTATCTGATTATTTTATTCTGAGAATTTTATTTCCAGTAAACGAAGCCCTGCGTTAAATATAAGCATCATTTCCGGTTAGTATCCTTGGAACATTATAGTAGCATAACAAAAATGAGCGCCTTCAACAAATGTAAGGATACCATCCATGATGAAGTTGGAGATGAAGTATCTCCAATTCACTGGTATCAAATTCAGTTGTAGGAGAGAGTCATATAATGCTAAGGCAATAGTCAGTTGAATAAAGATAAAAATCCTTCAAGCACGTTAAGAGGTTGATTAAATAAAAAATAATGCATTACGTCTAAGCATATACTTCACTTTATTGTGATACGATACCTTCCGTGCATGTCGCTATACAGTAGACGGAACACTGTAGAATCGTACAGTATTACTACGGTATCAAATTCAAGAAAGAATTATTCCGTGGAAATGAGAAAAATATTACTTTTTTGGTTCAAGTAAGTCATTACCTACAACATCATTCCCAACCGTTGAAAGAAATTAAGGTCAGCTGTCATTATTTTCGAACTAACATTCCTTATGGATATTTGAAGGAGCTGGGAAAAATCTCTTGTAGGCGTCCATGAATATTCTTTTTTGTCTCTCACGCTCTAAAAGTACCGTCGAAATCCTCATTAATATATCATTAAATGTGCAGGATACATTTGAAACAGATAATAAAATGTGATGAATAGTACGAAAATGTTAATAATGCACAGAAAGAGTATGCAGGAAGATATAAAGCATTTTTGTTTGGAAAGCACTTTTACTGATGAACGAGGTGAAAATAAGAAAGGCAGTTCTAAAACAATAGCTTTTACCTACTAACTTTATTCGTACATTCTATGCAATAGTTTGGATGCTCAATGGTGTAGTATTTCTGAGTACAGTAAAATGAATTCCTTTAATTAATAGTGGCACCTAAACATGCAATTGCAATATTTATTTGTTTATCTGTAATGAATTAATATAATTTTATGTACCCAGAAGGGTCTTCCATATTATATAAGGAAATGTTATTTTCTTAAAAATATGTTCCGCAATAAGACATTTCACAAGTGAATGATTTGAAAACAGTTCCCTGCAAAGCTGAATGCTATCATCTGACAGTGTACTGCGATTCGAGGGTCATGATTATTTTATCCTGTGAAACGGACTTGATTTCATCATTTATCTAAAGAAATGTAAGTAACAATGTCAAAAAGAAAAGATCTTAATTTCAAATACGAGAGAACATGCGCAAAGACACTATATACTTTAAATATTTTCGATCAGAATGCGGGAGAAGATGAGCAGTTCTGCAATTTATTTCATGTGGCGATCGCAATTGAAGCCGAGGTTTCCATTTTTGTGAATTACTTTCAGATATTCCTTTTGACTACGAAAGATATGAGCAAATTCCCAATAGATTCTGAAGGTGTTTAGTCAGAATGGAAACAATCAGAGTGCTATTGTCGTGTGAAAAGTCCTCGATCACATTTCGAGGCGATATAAAATAGTCTGCAGTTTGTTTCAAAAGACTTTCAGTGTAGGTGAGCCATGGAACTTCATATTTTGTTGTGCGAAATAGATTAAATTACAATTTTTTCATTAAAGCTCATAATTAGTGTTTACAACCTTATTAATGTCCTGTAACGATGAATGAACTGTTAAAAACTTAATATTAACTTTTAATTCTTTGCATAATCAGGGAAACACTTCCCCACTGTGAAAACTTCAAAGAAATTATCCAATGATTCTGGGTGTGAGGAAGACGAATGAGGCAGAAGTGAAAAAGTATTTTTGAAGAAAAGCTGTAATAGTATCTCATGCTGCCATTTATCACTCTTCTCTTGCGCTGCATATTATTTGCGATTTAGTAAATGACTGATTTAAAATAGATCCGTTAAGATAGAAGGTACAAAAATAGAGGCAGAGCAAAAATTAAGCAAATTTGTTGTAATGACTTTTTAATTGTTTTATTAATAAGGAAAATTCTTAAGAAGGAACTAGAGAAATGTATAAGCATCATAAAAATGCTTAATTCTATGAATACAGAAATAAAATAAGCACGAAAAACCATACCAAGATATGATTAACAAAAAACACAGAAGCCATTTGAAAAAAAGTGTTGCTATATGAGAGTGAATTAAAAAAAAAAAGCTGTAACGCTGCCTATAAATAAAACCAAGACACACAAAACAAGGAAATTAAACGGAAAAGATTTTCCCCGTTAACGAATCTTGCTAGAAATAAATGGGCATGTCGACATTTTCCCAACAATAATCTTTTGCCTCTTTTGATCAGCATTCACCTGGCTTCCGCATAAGCTGTAAGTCCCGTTGCCAAGTAACCAATTGGTTCTTAGCCACGTTAAATAAGTCTAATCCTTCGGACCAGCCCTAGGAGAGCTGTTAATCAGCTCAGTGGTCTGGTAGAACTAAGGCATACTTTGGCTTCCACATGCAAACATCAAGTTAGGAATATTGCAGGAATAATTCATCGTCTCCTTTGTGTAAAACCTTTTGGTATTGATGGACTTCAACGAGATTAATAAATAGAAAATAAAATATTTTATTTTTAAACATAAGTAGAAATACATACATTAACAGAAAAGAAAGTTAAACAAGCTGACTTACTGTTGAAACAGAGGAAATTGATAAAAAGAATAACGAAGACTTCAGAGAACTGTACGAATATTATTCATCACTTCATAAGTGATTCGAACCCATGTAGTCGTAAATAAGTATTATGTAACTAAATCATGCTTGTTCTCAGTGTTCTTGGTCCACTGTTGTTTTTAGTGTATACAACTGATATGGTTGTTGGCCTGGAAAACAAGATTGTTTAGTATGCCGGTGATGCAACACTTGTGGGCGTAGAGAGGTCTCCACTTTGAAATGAAGCTGCTGCCTTAGCCTTAGTCAGGACATGGACCAGATCAGGGAATGGTGTAGTCCAAGGATGCACAACCGGCGGCCCTCAGTGAAGCATCTGACCGGCCTCGAATTTATCATAGGATACACCAAATATCACTGTATAGAAAAAGAAAATAAGAAAGAAATAAATAAATTGAAGCAGAATATGGCGATTTAGTTAAGGTGGTTAAGCAGGGAAAATATACTGCAAAGGTATATCAGTCTTCTGGATGAAATTGAGATATTTCTTAATGAAAAGAATAAGATAGTACCAGAACTTGAAAATATCGACTGGCTTTGTGATTTGTCATTTCTTGTGGATCTCACAAGTCATTTAAATAACTTGAATCACAAACTTCAAGGGAATAACCAACTTATTTCTCAGCTAGCCAACTATATGATAGCATCCGAACAAAAACTAAAATTGTTTCAGTCACAGATAGCTAAAGGAGAGTTAGGACACTTCCCAAACTACAAACTTGCGTGCGAGAAACGCAAAGTATGCAATAAACATGAATACTATGCAAAAAATTAGGTAAACTTTCGGAGCACTTTGCGAGCCAATTTAAGGACCTCAAGAAAGAAGTCAATGATTTGATGTTGTTCAGCAACCCCTTTTCTGTATCTCCTGACGTAGTGGAATTCGAAACACAACTTCAACCGATTGATCTTCAGAATAATGACAGCCTTCGTACCAAGTATAATGAAGGGGACTTGCTCAACTTTTATAATTGTTTGGCCAAAGATCATTTTCCATATTTGAGAAACAAAGCTGCTATTTATGCAAGCTTATGTGGCTCTACCTACATATGTGAACGAACATTGAGTCTGCGCAATCAGAACAAATTAAATATTCGCAGCAGACTAAGTGATCAAAATTTCCACTATGTTTTAAGACTGGCAACCACAAATTTCCGCTTCAACATCAAAAAGTTTGTACATGAATCTCTGCCAAAAATCTCATTAAAACAAAACTGGTGAGCAATTGTTATTTTACCATTAAACATCTACAAACTATATATTATATTTTATGTAAAATCTAGTGGTCCTCAATTAGATATATGTTTGCTGATGCGGCCCGAGTAGCCCAAAAGGTTGTTCACCCCTGTTCTAGATTATTCTGAAGAAAATGGTGGAATATCTGACAGAATAAATCTAGATACTGGACTGTTGTCCGCATGACAAATATCATGTAAAAGAAGTTCATCAAGGGACATAGCGTACTAGAAGAAACTATTCTTCCCTCTACAAGCCAATCTTCTAGATTATTCCTTCACAATGGTGGGATATCTGAAAGAATATATCTAGATATTGGACCATTGTCCGCATGAGAAAAAATATCCCTTACAAGATGTTCATCAAGGGACATAGCACACTAGAAGAAATTACTCTTCCTTCTGCAAGCCCATCTTCTAGAATATTCCTTCAGAATGGTGGGATATCTGAAGGAATATATCAAGATATTGGACCATTGTCCGCATGACAAATCAATTATCCTGTACAAGATGTTCATCGAGGAACGTAGCACACTAGAAGAAACTATTCTTCCCTCTGCAAGCCCATCTTCTAGATTATTCCCTCAGAATGGTGGGATATATGAAAGAATATATCTAGATATTGGACCATTGTCCGCATGACAAATATCGTGTACAAGATATTCATCAAGGGACATAGCATACTAGAAGAAACTAGAGTTCTTCCCTCTTCCCTCTTCTAGTAGTCGTTGGGGTATGAGGTTGAATTCCAGTAAAACGAAAACACTATTGATTAGCAGATCTCCTACAGATTTCCCACCCCATCCTCCCCTTCAGGTGGATGGGACTTTGCTGAATGAATCTGAAGCTTTAACTATTCTAGGTGTAACTTTTGACTCACATCTAACTTTTGAGAAACATCTAATGAAAGTTTCATCAGATGCTGTACGAAAGTTAGGTGTTGTTCGTAGGGCCTCGTATATTTATAACAGTGATAAAATCAATGCAACGTGTTTTAGGTCATTTCTACTTCCATTACTGGAATATTGTTCTCCCCTGTGTTGATTGTCTACTTTTGCCAGAGATTTATCTCTTTTAAATAGAGTGGTTCGTGGTGGTAGGTTTCTGTTTCCCAGTGGTAGCAGTTATGACTTGGACCATCGACGGATGGCCTCTTGTTTGTAACTTTTTCATAAATTGTATTTCAACAGAGATCTTTCACATTCACAATTGATCCATGATCCCCTTTACCTGGCGAGAGCAACCAGATTCGCTGAATAGCAGCACCAATATGCAGTAAATGTGCCTCGATGTCGAACTTCTCAGTTTCAGAGGTCCTTCATTCCTCACACCGTTGGACTGTGGAACATCCTCCCATAGGATGTCTTGCAATTGGGACTTCAGAAGTTCAAGGGAAAATACAGTGCATTGCTACCCTAATACTATTCTTCTTGCATTTTAATACATTTTTATCTATTTATCTACGTAATTTATTTGTTTTCTTTTTTAATAAGTGTTATCTCTTCTTTCTGTATTTCCCTTTCCTTTCTCTTACTTCCTTATGAACACCATATTCCTTGGAAGCTTGAATTTCAAGTCAGTGGCCCCTGTGATCTTGTTCCATATGAGTGGGTTTCATCTACTGAATTAATGATGATAATAATAATAATAATAATTTGACTATCCAAGCCTTTGTACGGAAGCTCGCACCCTCAGTTCCCCGAATTATGATATGGATAGCACACTTCCCATTCTAGTATGGGACAATACTTTGAGAAACATGTGCATTATGCTACGAAAATGGACCTTTTTTGGACTTGAGAGAACTGTGTTAAAGTTAATACTAAATTCAGCATAGTTCTCTCAAGATCAATAGTGATCAATTTTCGTAGAATTATGCATGAGTTTCTCAAAGTAGTGTCCCATACTTGAAAAGGAAGTGTACCATCCATATCACCGTTCGGGGAATCGAGGGTGCGAGCTTGTGTACAAAGGCTTGGAAAGTAGAGATCTTCCTTAGCGTCATGACACCTCCGTGAACAGGTCATATATTTCAAATTACTGAGACACAGATGGGGAGATCTGCCCTTATAAAGAGAAAACGAGAGTGGTATGACAGTTACTGTATTTACAGAAGTATGTTTGAGCACTGAAATATAAAACTTCAATAATTTAGTGACAGTTATGATTATTTTAATTGTAAGGATCTTGGTAATAATAACAATATGACACATATAGGTAGAGAAAACAGTAAGTCATTCAGGATCAGTTTTTCCAGACTGCTACAGGCAGCATCCCTCGGTAATCCCGCTCAGAAATCTTTTCTTATATCCTGTCACTTAAACACTTTCCATCCTCCCCTGTTACATAATGTTGAGAGTAAACGGAACAGCGAAAATGAAAGGAAAAACATAGCTATAAATATCTAGCTTCAACACCTCTTTTGTCATGTAGATAAATTGTTGGATGAAGCTTGAAGGTCGAGAGGGAGAGATAGTTGTTAGAGAACAGGTCCACAAAAATAGTCTTTGGTACAGTACAGCCAGAATAACGACACAGACTTTGAGAGGAAGTGACTATAAAATACAGCCGAGAAATACGGTGCCGGTGTAATAGTGGCAGAGAGTCAGAGTGAAAAATTCTAAAGGATTCTTTTATTATATAGTAAAAGTGAAGAAATGGAAAACACAGGTAGGAAGAAATGCCAGGAGAAGGGTGGTAAAAAATTAGAACCAGTGGCATGGTCAAAGGAAATTATGAGAGAAGAATCCCTTAGAGAATAGTGTCGGTGAGTGCTGCACTGGATAAATAATTGAGACGGTATTAGGGAAGAGCTGCCTTGAGAATGGTGTCCAGAAATAGTGGCGATGAGATTTTGGAACTGATATCACGCCGAAAAACATTTCTTGTCATTAGTAGAAAGATGATGAAATATTAATGTTGAAGGTCTGTTCTCAGAAGTCTCACCGCGACTCTGTTTGTTTGTTTAGATATTCGCTTGTACTTGACCTTATTCTGACTTAAAAGAATTCGAAATTAAGTGACTGGAGAAGAAAGACAGGGATAAATTTAATTAAAAGTCAAGGAAGGAAAGACAGTAAATTGTATTCATTATCAATGATGTATTGAATCTTGGGAAATAAATCTGTTTTTTCATGATCACCACAACCCAGTTGTTTTTTCAAGGCAATCTGAAGACACATATCCACCACAGACATGAATTTCATTTCCTAAGAAAAGAAGTCGCCAAATCATTTTTCGTTGCATGGAAGTGTCCGCAAATGTTATGACAAGATTTCACCCTCAGAGGCTTAGGATGAGAATATTAAATGATGAAACTAACAGAAGATCTGACTCTAAGCCGCATAAATCTCTCATCTACTTTCCAGGGGATTTATCTTAATGGACTGAAGTAACGTTAAATGGAATGGGACTTTATTTCTAGTCGATTTAACCTCGTCATTTAAGGTAAAATTAAACTAACACTAAACTCTCTGTACACACAAGCTTTTAAATTGAAAAGTAGCAGTGAAGCAATGGATCTGCCACCTACAAACTTTGAGTCATCATAAGTCGTCTTATTAATCAATAACGCTTCTTTATGTGTTCCCCCAGTGGTCTGCTGAACGCGACACAATAATTTTCAAGTGTTGGTGACAGTCAACAATAGGAACTTGTTGATGATTAAGCTTCGGGGCCGTTACAAAGGCTAATCATTTTTCTTATTCGTATAACACTAGCCTTGATAACTGTACCCTTTCAGTCTTGCTCTTTGGAACAAATATCGATGAAGACGATCCACTTCCAGCTTGTATCTACTCGATTTCGGTTTTCATGAAAAATTTCATTTGCGTTACTGACGTCGGACACTAGGAGTCTCTCTCTCTCGCTCTCTCTCTCTCTCTCTCTCTCTCTCTGACGTCAAGCTTCTTGGGTTTTTGCAGATTCTGTTTTTATCTTAATTCTTGCTTTATGCTGCAATAAAGAAAGCTTGGCAAGAGAATACTCGCTCTTAAGTTACGGTGCATTTTTATTGAGGCGTGACACCCCTTTCAGAGTTTGAACCGATGAGAAAATGATAACAGCACCAACACCTATGTCAGTGACAAGATAAAGGTTACAAGTATAAAAATAACACTGATTGTAATGACACAAACCACTAAAACTATTCAACAATCAACAATTTCCTTCACAGTTGAGCTACATAAGTATAAGCCAAACCTTTTTTGTATCCAACTTGTCCCGTTCTTGGAGAAACGCCGAGCTTTTGAGGAATGTTTTTCATGCTTATAAATCATAAGCAGAAGATTAATGGAAGGACGTAATGTGCCGTAAAGAAGTCATAAATCTTCAATGTCTTTTTATTTGTGAATATATTTTACAGGCGTGTCAAGGCTATACATCTATTTTTAAACGGGATACTTTGAATCATTCCTCTGTTATAGTACATATTCAGAAGAAGAGACGGATTTGATGTGCAATTTAAACATTTTCAATGTCATTCTTTCTATTAATGATAAGAGCAGCGGTTATACTTCTTTTCTAAATTTGCGTATGTTTCTATTCTTAGATTGCCCCATATATCCTGAGTAAGAGATGATTCAGTATGGAAATGAGCGAAAAAGTAAGAAATTAATTTTTGCTTAGGTTTTGTTATTGTTGCAGGTGGGTAAGTTGTGTTTTGGAGGGGGAGAGGGAGAGAGAAATCTTGAAAGGTGTCTCAGGAGAAGTGAGAAATACGACCCGTTGGTGGTATTTCACGGAATTCTTCTCCTGATGAAAAAGTGAGAAAAAAATGGGACACTGGTTTTCCATTCTAAGCACTTGGGGAGGGGGAAATTTTCTTTCAAGTTTCTCCATTTCGTCTTTTCTCTCCTATGTGGAAAGAGAACGAGAATTTATGTACATGTGAAGGAAACATAAAGAAAGACAGCCAATAGGAGAATCACTGAGTTTTCTTTAGAATAAGTAAGAGGCAAGAAATTATTGCCAGTTCCCGAATAGTTTTAACTTAATAGAATTTCTCGACTTTTATACGTGAGGAAAGAGATGCTCCACTGACATTCTCATTTTATCTAAACTTGAGTATTCTTTTTCTTCTGTTACGATTTTGCGTACTCGTGTATTTTAGTGAGTACATCCCATTTCCAAAATAAAACTGGTATTTTTATTTCCTTCGATATGCGAAAATAATTTTCCAGTTTTATAAGAATTAACATTTTAGACACGAGAAAAATAAAATGTTAACGTAAGCATTCCGCATATGACATATATATATATATATATATATATATATATATATATATATATATATATATATATATTTGATTGTGATTTTTGCTCATTATACCCAGCGACGAAACATCAGTCTCGTCTCTCAGTTTCAGACAATTGAATTTCTCATATATATATATATATATATATATATATATATATATATATATATATATATATATATATATATATATATATATATATATTTACGCTTTGATTTTCTGTTAATTGGGGCGAAATTTTAATGGCATTCATTTAATGTACAAATGAACAAAGCAAACGAAGGAAGGGGAGGGGAGGGGAATGAAGTTCCAATTATTACAAGAAGGAAAGAAATAGACAGGCAAGGGGACGTGACACCGCTTTCTGGATAGCGGGCCACGATCCTTTTATTACAAAAGGTGGCACTGACTCAGGCTGGCACTCACAGGGTGTCAGGCCTGTAGGATCTTGCCCCGGGATGGAGTGGGGGCGCGAGCAAGGCCCAGGCAGAAATGTGTGCTGAACATCTGGTCGCTTCTCGACGGAGTAGGCTACCTGCAATAGAATCCCACACAGTTCACTCTGCCCCAAAAGAGAAAGTTGTAAAGTAGCTCAAGGATGCTAAGCTTCTTTAGGGAGGGGCCTTAATCCCTCTTTTCCTTACATTCGACCTGCGCTAAGCAAATGCCCGATCAAGGATAAAACAGTGTTTTAATGGTGGCTTCTTGTGAGAGATATATATATATATATAATATATATATATATATATATATATATATATATATATATATATATATATATATATATATATATATATATATATATATATACAGTATATATATTATATATATACGTATATATGCATGTATATATACAGTATATTTATATATATATACATATGTACACATACAAACACGCACACACACATACACAGGGGCCTTGATTAGATTACAAGAGGATTTAAGAAGTCATGCAATGTATTTCCAAATTGTTTGGTCAGAATATGTGAGAACGTGAGTTTCATAAATTAGGGATGAGCTCACACTTTTTCCACCCTTTTATTTTCCCACTCACCACTACTTAACCATTAAAAGAAAGAAAGATTATTGTGTTTCATATCGTATACTGTTGATTCATTAAAACTTATGATTATTGTATGCATTGGTAGTTTTAATGACGACATTCATCGCCGAAGTGGTCCGCTTCTTAAATAAACACAAAATCCCTACGGTGGTCTCCATTGAAGAAATATTAAAACAAAATATTCGCAAGTGGTATGGTATGTAGCTAAGTAAACAACTCTCCCATTAGATGACTGTGATATGAAGCAGGTGTGATAATTATGTACATCTTCATTGTAATAGAAATAGAACACAAAAACACAAAACAGAAAAAGACAATCATGTAAATTTATCTTGAATAGTTCCTATCTTGTTTTAGTCCTATGCAAAAATTGTGATGGCAGGGAGATATCCTTGAAAAGATTTTTCCAACACAACGATATTAATCAAAGATAATAAGAAAATACGTCATCTCAAGAACTCAGAGATACCTATCATTACAATATGTTATACTATGGATGAGAAAATGGTTAAGAAAAATATATGAAAAATGTACCAAAACATTATTGGTGAAAAGATAAGACAGATTGCGTAAAAATTCAGTGGAAACCTGAAGAAAAGTGGCGGCTCCCTGAATGAAAATATAGAAAAAACGAGCCACATTGTAGACGTATAAGGTCAAAGAATAGTTACTTCAAACGAAAAGCGTTTTCATAAATTAAGAATTTTGCTCGAAATAACAGGGCCTGTCGAAGTTTTGCCAACATTGCCCCCTGCCTCCTCCGATCGATATTCCCCTGCGTGTTCAACAGAGGATCTAATTAGGAGTTTCACCAAGATACATTCATCTTCTGCTTTGATTATAAAACGCCGTAAATATATCACTGGACCTGCACGAGGATCAATACATAAAAAAATTTATTATTTATTTCTTGTTATAGATACATATTGGACAAAATAAAGAAAGGAAATAAAAAATAATAGTCACTGCTGATAAAGAGAAACGGAAGGTCAATAAATGTAAGAAAAAATACAAAAAGGTATAAAACCTAAAGATCAAAGAACACTAAAAATGGCAGTGAATAAGAATCGTATATCACCACACCTGAGAAGAACTTGAATTTTCATTTTCAGGATTTTGCACAGATGCCTGTCATGGGTCAGAAAATGCAAGGTGATGCTAAATTTACTTAGTGAAAGGTGTCAGTACTGTAATTTTCTTTGTGACGTGTCTTGTACGTGTATATATATAAAATTAAATATTGACACCTACCTATAAATCTGTAATTTTCATTGATAATAATGATAAATTAAGCATTAAATGGAAAAACATTTGGAATAATATAAAAAGATTATAGAAAAGGACTGTGTCCCTCCATAATATGATAATGTAAGAAGGTAAATAATAAATTTATTTATATATTCATTAGTAACTAATTAATTAATTAACAAATAAATCCATAAAAGTTCTTTTTTGAGAGCTCTTTAATGTGACAGATCACCCAACGGTCATTTCCTCAAAGGGTACTGGCCGTCAGAGTGTAAATATAGAAAAAAAATAATAACCGCATAGTACGGTTCATAGAAAGGAAGAGACAATGAGAGAGAATATTTTCTGGGAAGTAGAACCATAAAATAGGGCTAGTGGAATAGTGAGAAGGGTTTGAGAGGAAAACGTATCATTAGAATAGTGGAAGGAAATCGGGGGAGAAGAATTGCATAGAGCTGAGGAACAGTGGCAACGAGATTATCCAAATAACATCAAGCCAAAGGAATAATGCATTGTTTTTAGGAATGGGGTTCAGTGATGACTTGTGGATTGGGAGTCTCAGTATCTCGACAGCACGTTGATTTGTTTGTGAGTTTGTTTTTGTTTGTCTCTGATAAGTTATCGACGAATGCTGGTGATCTAGGAAGAAAGTAAGATTATCTTTGAGAGAAAAAGAGATAGAGAGCAAATTGACAATACATTTCTCGGCAAGAAGACAAGCTATCAAATAATTTCTCTTTTGCGTTAATTTACGAAGAATACTGAATTCTAGTTCTACGCTATGTAAAGTTGATATGAAACTGTGGCAACAATAATAAAGGGTTGTTTCTCTGGAAAATGGATTACATTATGTTTCAATATTTGTATGCGGTGTCACTATCGATAAACTTTCGGTATTTACAAACTTAGAAAGTGGAACGAGGAAACAGCCATTGAGGCTGCACATGACACACAGCTTCATCGAAAGTCATCTTCTTTCATAATAATTTACCTTTATGAGTTCCCCCAGTGCATTCCTGAACTTGGCCCATTAATTTTCAGGCTTGGGTGACCGTGAAGGAACTCACCAGCCATCTGGAAGGCGAACAGGGCAACAGCTAAGCTTTGGAGCCGTTACAAAGACAAATCCTGCGTCCCCCCCCCCTACGGTACTACTAACTTTGATAACGCGAGGCTTTAAAATTCATCTTACTCATTGACACTTTGTCCAAGGCGACGTTGTGTTCCCCCTGCTGTTTTGCTATGAAACACTCTTTACTCTCTCTCTCTCTCTCTCTCTCTCTCTCTCTCTCTCTCTCTCTCTCTCTCTCATGGTAGAAATTCTTGAAGAACTTCAGCTGCCGCGTTGTTGCTTGGCTTTGCGTGTAACCTACTTTTCTTCTCTGCTTAATCCCTGGTCATGCTGAAATAAAGGGTAACAGATAAACAGAATCATAGCATTAGAATTTTGGAACATACTGTATATATCAAGAGTTGGAATGAACCATATTGAACTCTTAAATATTCACTATCCATTTTTAAATGTTATTAGAAGGACATTCATGGATACTGTATTATCTAAACGCGGACTGTTTTTAGTCCTAAATTCAGCTACATGTTCTGATGAAGAGGAGATGGAACGTATAAAAATATTAATATATTTATATTTGAACTGTATTTCAAATAATAATAATAATTGTAATGATGATTTAAAAAAGGATATTCTTAATAATAATAATTGTGATGATGATTTAAAAAAGGATATTCTTCTTCCAAATAATTTCTGGGTTTGTTTTATATTCTAAAGAATAAGAGATGTAACATGAAAATGTGTGGTAAATTGAGCAAGGGATCTTTCGAGTTAGTTTCGTTGTTGTTGCATATGAAGGGTGAGCTGTTTTGGAGAGGAGTATTGTTGGGGTGTCTCAGAGAAGAGGAAAGGGTCTTTGAAAATTGTCTCGGGTAAAATTGCAACCCACTGATGGTATTCCATGGTGTTTATCTCTTGGTGGAAACGGGAAATTGAATTTGGATACTTTCTCTTTGTAATTTTTAGAAACTTGTTTAAATCTGTCAGTTCTTCTCTTTAATGTGAAGAGAAGGTGGAAATTTCTTTGGCAATGAAGGTAACGAGCAGAAAGACTGCCTTAGTTGAAAATTTAATATCTAAATGAAATTCTTGATTGACGTACATATCTGAGGTGATGGAGAGAAAACGTCGAACAATCAGTTCTTGAACGCTATATTTATTATGTAATATATATATATATATATATATATATATATATATATATATATATATATATATATATATATATATATATATATATATATTATATATATATATATTATATATATATATATAATATATATATTATATATATACTGTATATATGTATGTATATATATATATATATATATATATATATATATATATATATATATATATATATATATGTGTGTGTGTGTGTGTGTGTGTTAAAAATTCCAAAACCAGAGAATTTGGCATTTCTATTTTGAACTAAGATTTATCTGAAAAATCGTATCTTTGTCAATGTTTTTGTATATGGAAATTTATTCGACAGTTGTTTTTCCATCTGAAATTTTTTATTTACATACCCTCTGGTAACATGGTGGAAGTATCACATATGCATGAGCGTCCGAATACACTGAAAGTAGATTCTGGGCGTCTTTTAAAGTATAGAGATAAAAATGAACCTCTAGACCAGAAAACACTGCAACAAATAAGTGCTTGACTCGCGTAATATTCTCTGAAAACTAACAGCCACTTACAGGTACCACGTCTTATTACTAGCAGATATATATAATGTTTACTCACTCTTTGCATTTAATAACTTCATATATGAATAAAGAGTGTAGAAAAGTGATCAATATTTTCAGGACTAAAAAATCACCAACAGAAATATCTAGCAAACGACGGTGTACTTCGATAATACATCTCTAAATCTGATTTCATATCCGTTTTTCTTTTTTCATACACATTTTGCCTCCTCTTCTGTTACGTTATGCAGAGCGAAAATAGCGAAAGAGAAATTAATTAATTACGTAATCAATTAATTCACACACAGGCAGAATTTTTCATCTGTAAGAACTCTTGTGACATTGTAGATAAACCCAGGGCAAAGTGAGATCATAAATGAAAAGGTGCCCAAAGAGGAACGTTAAAGAAGAGTGCTGGTGGAATAGTGAACAGGGATCAGGGAGTATGAAAAGTGTCGAGAGAGTTGCGGCAAGGAATAGAATCTCTGGAATGCAGAGACGGATTTTGGGAGAAAGAAGTGCCAGCGAAGTAGTGGCAAGGAACTGTGTTAGTGACAAAGCAGAATCACGAAGAACTATCTGCAGAACGAACAGCATCAAAAAATAATTCCAGTGAGCTAAGTTAGAAGGGAAGAAATGCTTAGAAAAATGGTGTTGGTGAATTAGTGAGTATGAAATAGTGTAACTGAAATGACACTAGAATGATATTTATATTGTTTTCTTTAAAAAAGACCATGTAACCGTCAATTGCTGATTATGTTTTCAGTAAGTATTCACAAAATGGAAACTGAGTCACATGGAGTCTATCCTAGGAACTTGACGTCTAGAGTTTCCATTTGTTTGTTTGCGTTTGTTTTGCATGAGGGTGATAATGGACCAAGGTGAGTAAGTTAGAGAGAGAGAGAGAGAGAGAGAGAGAGAGAGAGAGAGAGAGAGAGATGCTGGCTAGCAAGAAGTCACGGAAATAAACAGAAAGAAAATTGAATGTAGTTGGAGGAAAAATGGTTAATTTGTTTTTTATCAGTGATGAGGCAAAGATATATTTTTCAAAGCAGTTTGATGAACCTTATCACGTAATAGCATCCATTTTTCTGCGAGGTGAAAAGTCATCAAGTACTTTTTGTTATGCTTCGAAAAAAAATCACGAAAAATCACACACCAGAAAGGTTTCGTTGCCTTCAGCAGCTATTGCACACCATCGTCATCATCATTCTCGATAACAAGAGAGTATGAAGGGCATATGTAGATGCCTCAGATAGGTACGAATATTTTAGCTCTTCATTGTAGCTTTTTATTAAGAAGAAAAAATTTTAACGAAGCAACAAAAGTGAACTCTTTTGTTAATAATATTACTTGTTTTTCTCTGGCGCAGTATATTCATTGTTTGTGGATAAATTAACTAAAGAATATCGTTAATCACAAACTTAGAAACAGCCAATAAGACAGAACACTTTTTAACGCTTGAGTCATCATAAATCGTCGTCTTCAGCAACAGTGCGCCTTTATGAGCTCCCACATTGCCCTTCTGAAACGGCCCATTAATGTTAAAAGCTGAATAACCGTCGAAGGATTATATACCAGCTATCATCGAAGCAAACAACGATGGCTAGGCTTTAGAGCCGTCACAAAGGCAGATCCTTCGTCCTCTTCCTACTGCCACTACTACTAGTACGTGCATGAATAACGGTCGGCCTGCGGTTATCTTCGTGATTCCTGTGTATGATAGGCCGTGTTGCCTCATTCCTCCAGAATTTATACTCTCTCTCTCTCTCTCTCTCAAATAACTAAAATCACACGAATTAATTTTTCGATCATGCTGTTGTTTGTCTTTTTTTATAATAAAAGAAGTCCGGAAGGAATCATCTTGAATTGTTTTATATCAGTAATGGCGTTTGTGCTTTCCTATGAAATTTAGTAACACCCACTCAGTTCAGAAACAATATTGTGCAAATAAGACTTGAGTTTTTCCTTAAAAAAAAAAAAAGTTAATAGCGGTAAAGATTTTAGCAGTGGTAATAAAAAAAACTAAGTGCAAAAAATTTAAACTTGAAAGTTAGTGGAAAATATGCGACGACTTTTAATATTGTTGATATGTTGCTGGTAATAACTCTAGCTGCCACTATGCAATAATATAAGAGTCCAGAATATCCTTTACAGTCGACTCAAGTAAATAATAACCCTTCTTGTATCCGATTTGTCCCATTCAGGGAGAGCCTCTGACCATTTTGCGAGAGTTACCACATTAAAAAAGCATAAGCGGAAGATAAATGGGAGGACGCAATGTGCCGTATAGAACTCATAAACCTTTTACGTCTCTTTATTATTTGTTTTTCTTTCTTTTTTCTGCGCCTTGCGTTTATTTACTTTTTTTTTTTCTTAAAGTTTATCTTTCCCTTAGACAGTCCAGAATTTTTGGTATATATTCTGAAGAACTAGTGATATAGAGAGGAAGAAAGATATGGGTAATAATAATAATAATAATAATAATGATAATAAATTTCACAACAAGCCACCTTAGGACTCTATCAGATATTCAGAGGTATGGGTATTGAAATAGGAAAATAAGCGAAAAGGCGGCCAAAGAATTCTTTTATTGTTGTCACACGTGAGTGAGTTATATTTTGGTGGGAGAAGTTGGGGGAAGGGAAGAGAAAGCATGAGAAGTATCTTAGGAGAAAGTCCGAAACACGACCCATTGGTAATATTCCAGAGATTGTCTCGTGGGGGAAAAGATAGCTTAGAAATGAGATACTTTTTCATTTTATTTCTAGGAAGGTTTTATTTTTCATTGTCACTATTCTCTTTTTTCATATGGGAAAAGACTGGGGTTTCTGTGGAGACAAACAAAATAGAAAAACATCCAACTGGTAAATACTTGAAATTTCTTTAGCCAAACATACTTGTTTTTAATTAACAAGAAAATAAAGTACTTATTTGAAACTTCACTTTTGTATATACAGTAGTTGTACACTTTTAATTTTATGTTCATTTTCGAAACTTGCCTGTTGTCTTGTTTATTCATGTGTAGCCAGGAGTTTCTAGACTGATATGCTTTCAGTTCATTTTTATAACATAGATTTAAACAAATGAACAGCTGCATTAAACATGAATCCTCGTATACATAACTTTTATAATCGTATAATCCATGTTTAAAATCGACAAACTCTATTAGTCCATCATACCACTAGATATTTATGCTTATTTCCCATTACAAAGAATACTCTCAAAACAACAGAAACAGATTTCGGCTGCTGGAAATGGATATAATTCTTCATGGTAAACGGACCTAGATGGGCGTGGCTGTCATTCTAGGCCACTGTAGGAAAAGGAAAAGAGTTAAGAAAGGCCATAAGAACAGTCTTAATGATCTCTCATTCTTGAAGGATGCCACTTCTTTCGCTTGACTCTTATTCTTGATGCTCCTGCTGACCTACATTCTGGCGAGCAGCAAGGCTCGTGAAAATTACCCTTTCTTCCTGTCTCGTTAGCTTGGGTAACTATGTCTGTGAAGCTCCATGTGACTCCAGTTCTTGTCTGTCACATTCAGAAATATATTCTTGATCCTCACTGATGGCTCCCCGAATGATATTTTAAGTTAAGAAGGGTAGATCAGAATTGATAATTAGTGATCAGGAAGGACTGACAGAATGTGTGGGAAGCTTTGAATGATAATTGAATTATGATTCACATTAGGAACAAACAAGTTAGTTAATTATCTGAAGTTCATTTGTATCTGATAAAACAGTCAAGGAGATTTTTTGATTGATAACTTCATATTATGGTATTGTGGCTGGGCAAGTATGTAATGATGAACCAACTTACCGGTAATATTGGTGCCTGACTAGGAGTTACCAAGTAATAACGCATTTAATCAATAAATTATGACTTCCAAAGTGACGCTTCAGCATTCCTCGACTAGACTGAGTAAAGTAATATTGGTCACGCAAAAAAGAGATCCGTGTTCCACACAATAAAAGTAAATCAAAGTTTTTTACAATAAAACTAAGCTGTCCATTATTAAAAACGAAAGTTATATACGCTTATCAAAGGATGAGTAACGGGAGCCAGATGCAGAAAATCGAGAAAAGCAAAATGGGTTTCAGTTAAATGCTTGATAAATAAAAGACATACAGGAAATGCAGATGAATTTTCACTTACTTTTTCCTAAATAAAGGATCAGCGATAAAGGGTTTAAGCTAATGTTCAAAGAGTTAGATGGTAAAAATATTAATATATAAGACACTGATATGTAGAAAGAAAAGAATACAAAAAAGCATTACAGCTGCTGTGTATATAAATGAACCGATACATAAAATTCTAATTGCATAATAACATTTTTAGTTATAGTGCTCATTAAAAATGGATAGTGGTAATAATAATAATAATAATAATAATGAGGATGATTGTAAGGATAATGATGATTACAAAGTACTAATCATTCAAAGTTAACCATCGAAAACAAATCTTAGACAGTGGTTTTGGCGTTCCGCGATGAAGTCATTGAATTTTGTTTATTTTCCTACATATCATCAGCCCCTGGACCTTCCGTTGCGTAATGTTCTTATAAGATGGATCAAGAGTATTGAATAAATCAGCGCAGACAAAACTACTCATGTTTGAAAGCGCTTGTGACACGGAAGACAAACCTAAGGTCGAAGAGGAAAGGCCAGAATGGAATGAGTGCCGAGGAAAATGGATTGAAGAATAAAGCCACAGAAATTATGAAAGTAAGGAAACAAGAAATATGCCAGAAAGGTTGCGTCAGGGAATAGTGCTTTTGAAATAGTGAAACAGAAATATTACCGGGAAAAAAGGACTTAAAATTAATCGTGGAGATGAGTAACAGAGGGGAAAGGGGCAGGCGTAATAGCGTCGAGGAATATTAGGAGACAGTCTTGAGAGAATAATTGCATGAAGAAATGTGACAACAAATTGTATGCTGGAATAATAGACAAGAATCATTAATGAAGATCTTCCCTGGAAATAGTGCAAATGAGATTACGCAAGAAATTTCACCGAAGGACTCATTTCTCGTCATTACAGGATACAAAAATGATATGTGGGTTAGGCATTTCATGAATTAAAAACTGAAGTCGTACTTCTTCGACTGCCTATTTGTTCGGTTTTCACTTTTACGAGATAATATCTGTGTGCAGAGTGAATAAGTCAGTAAAGGAATTCAGTTTTAATGGGAGATATATATCAGGGATAAAAAGGTGTAAAGAATGAGTATACCCTTTTGATCTTTTTATAATGAACAAAGTCTGAATTTATATTCGAACACAAGTCGAAAATACGTAACTACTTTTAGCATCGGTTCAAAACAATAGTCTGAAGGAAGTGTTCCCTTAAAGCAAAATTGTGATTCCATACAAAATGAATTTGTAGTCAGCTTTGTGTAATCTAGTTGAAAATTTAAAAGCAACTTTTTTTCTGTTTAAAATTACAAACATATGTAACTATCGTTATCCATAAGCTTAGCAACTAATACTAATCCAGCTCTTCGTTGGGAGAGTCGGTAGAGTTGTAGGCTAGCACTCGCTAGGCCCGAGTTCGAGTCTCCGGCCGGCTAATGAAGAGTTAGAGGAATTTATTTCTGGTGATAGAAATTCATTTCTCGGTATAATGTGGTTTGGATTCCACAAGCTGTAGGTCCCGTTGCTAAGTAACCAATTGGTTCTTGGCCATGTAAAATAAGTCTTATCCTTCGGGCCAGGCCTAGGAGAGCTGTTAATCAGCTCAGTGGTCTGGTTAAACAAAGATATACTTTTTTTCTTTGTATATACGAAACTAGCATTGAGAATTTCGGTATCTTACATACTCTGAGTCGTTTAAAGTTATGTTCCTATATTTGCGCTTCCTAGTACCACCCCGAACGCGCGTGCGGTAAGCAAGAGAACCCACCAACTATCCACAAGGCAAAACAAGTAAAAAATGCGCCGAAATTTCTTCGTGCAATCTTGTTTTCTGTACAGCGTATAATCAAGGCCACCGAAAATAGATCTATCTTTCGGTGGTCTCGGTATAATGCTGTATGGACCGCGGCCCACGAAACTTTAACCGCGGCCCGGTGGTGGCCTGCCAAATATAGTTGTCAGACGCACGATTATGGCTAACTATATTCTTAAATAAAATAAAAACTACTGAGGCTAGAAGGCTGCAATTTGGTACGTTTGATGATTGGAGGATGGATGATCAACATACCAATTTGCAGCCCTCTAGCCTCAGTAGTTTTTAAGATCTGAGGGCGGACAGAAATAGTGCGGACAGACTTACAAAGCCGGCACAACAGTTTTCTTTTACAGAAAACTAAAATGGTAATAACTTTTGGGGCTGCTGTCAAGGCAAATCCCTCCACTTCTCATTATTAATACTACTAGCTTTGAAATCTTTAAGTTCCAGTTCTTTCTCTTGGGAACGCTAGCCATGGTGAAGCCTAGCTTCCTGCTACTGCCATCTCTCTCTCTCTCTCTCTCTCTCTCTCTCTCTCTCTCTCTCTCTCTCTCTCTCTCTCTCTCATCCTTAAAATTGTCCTGAATTATAAAGAAGAGCTGATAGAATTTGGGAACAAATAAGTGAATATCACGTGTTTATTATTATTATTATTATTATTATTATTATTATTATTATTATTATTATTATTATTTATTGTAGCAGTAGTTGTTAGTGTGTCATTATGATTTTAATATTACTATTCTTAATAACACTATAGAAGAATAATGTTTATTATTAAAAAGGTTACATCATCTGTATTCATCTTTGAATTGTGCTAAATATTATTAAGAATAGCTTATGGAATATGAAAATAAGAGATAGTTAAGCACGAAAGTCCCAAATTAGGTGAAGGATTTAGTGACACTCAAAACTCTGTCATGAACTAAGGAAAGGGCCACTTAGCCAGTGAAATCAAATTATTCTTACCCAAGGTGGTTGGTAATGAGCCCACGAAATCAAGTTGATGCATTTTCTCCATCACTTACCATAATACTAAGAGGCTAATTTCGAGTATGTTTTTCTGAGATTACCGTAGACACAGACAGCCTTGGCCATCGAAGTTTTAATTCAAAGAAATTTTTTCGATTATCCAGAGACTGATGAGGAGGAATAATTCAGAACTATAGACCAAATTATCTTCATAAAAATGAAAAAAATCTTTAATCATTTCACCTGCGATGAGTCCCTATTTCTTACTCAGCTAAGAAATTAGATGCAATATTCATCTAAGAAAAAGCTCAGATTTGTAACGCGTCCACGATAATACTGAACAATAAAAAATAATTTATCAAGTAAGTTTGCTTCGAAAATTTCTTATGTTGTCCTGTTAACAAGTCAGTAATTGATGAGGTATTACCTTCCAAAGGTAATGAATGAAGAATTTTCCAAGGACATTTTTTCTTTGAATTATGACGATGTACTCTATCAAGTAAGAGAAAATGTGAAAAGTAACGTCAAGAGATACCAATACATCATTAGAACAAGAAACAAGAGAGAATTTTCAAGACTGAAGTGAATATTAATAATTATTTCAAGATTTACCATTCATGAATGAGGTACCAGGAGAAAAAAGTGGGCAATAAAAGAATGTATAAAATAGAAAACCTTTTGACTATTAACGGACTTTGCCTAAGGTAACGGCCCACGGTACATGTAAACAAATGAACAAAATAAAGGAAAAAATATTTTGGGGATTACGGATTTTGCCTGAGGTATCACGGACTATCGACATGAAAAATCAAAATGTTAACACGAAAGGAACGTTCACTGTTATGCCTGAAATAACCGGGAATATGACAATTAGTCAGTATTGGCCCAGGCCTTTTCTGGTCGGCGTAGCCGAACATAAAATCTAGTCAAGAGTTCACTAAAAATAAATACATCATACTGTCAGTTGTAGAATGCCATAAATATATATCTGGTCATACTCGAGGCACATTAAAACAAAAAAGATAGGTAAAGGACATATATCACGATCAAGTGTGCAATGCAAGGAAAAGAGAATATGAAAATGCGCAAGGATTTATTGACTGCATGCGGTGAAAGCAGGACGGATATATTGTGAATAGACAGAAAAATGGCCAGAGGATGGAAATATAGAGAAATATAAAGAAAATTCCAATTTGCGCTTATTTTGGCATGACTACAGAATTCAGATGTTGCCTTATTGTATACATGAACAGATTATACGTAATCAACAAAGGTCTTGAAAGAGGAAAGGAGAATAAAAATCATGTACCTTTGCATTCATAAAACTGTAACATGAAAACTGTTTGATAAAACAATATAATCAAAATTATTATTTTAATAGTGATTACAATAATTAGGTGATGATGATGATGATGATGATTATTATTATTATTATTATTAGTACGACCAAAAAGTAATAACTCGCCAGGGATACAAAAATCTTAGTCGGTATCATAGCAAATGACACCAGTCCTCGATAAGACCCTTTGAATTAAGGTTTTATTTCGACTTTCCCCTCAATCCCAGTTAATGTAATGTGCCAGAAATTGGATGAAAGGAAAGAATAGATAAATCCACTTAATAATGTTAATCTTAAGACATCCTTCACTTAGTAGATAAATCTAAAGGCAAAGAGAGTGAAGGAGACATAAAATAGTGGGTAAGAACCTATAGTAATAAAATCCGGGTGGATCTTGTTTGTCCTTCCCCCAGGTGACAGTAGGGGAGACATGACACAGGGTGGGGGCGGGTAAGTAGGGGATCAGGAGGGTAAGGGAGACATCCACCCTCCTTCTGCAAACCTGTTTGTCCGCCCCGGGTTGGGGTGGAGTAGGTATGAGATTGCGAAGGTAGGAGAGATATCCACCCTCCTCCTGCAAACCTGTTTGTCCACCACGGGTGGGGGAGGAGTAGGTAGGGGAATGGGAGGGTAGGGGAGACACCCACCCTCCTCCTGCAAACCTGTTTGTCTGCCCCAGTGTGGGCGGAGTAGGTAGGGGAATGGGAGGGTATGGGAGACACCCACCCTCCTCCTGCAAACCTGTTTGTCTGCCCTGGTGTGGGCGGAGTAGGTAGGGGAATGGGAGGGTATGGGAGACACCCACCCTCCTCCTGCAAACCTGTTTGTCCACCCCAGGTTCCATAAGGAATAATTGCCTTGAGAGCTGTATAAAAGAAATGACACTAAAATTGTCAGTGCCATGTAATGATAGGTGGGTGAGAACATGGAAAACAATTGTCCAAAGGATAGTGCCAGAGGAATAATGCATTGGAATAGTTGGCGAGAATCACTAGAGGAAGAATAATGGCTAGAGGATAAGGAGTGTCACGATGGAGCGGCAATAGATTTATTTTTTGTCATTATTAGGATCTTCGTCTAAAGATAAGTTATAGGTAGGGTTGTGACCAAATTTTGATTAAAATGGAAGCTGATTTCTCTACTGTTTGTTCTTTTATCTGGCTGCTTGTTTTGGTTAATGTAAAAATATCATTGATAAGAGAATGACGACGAAGTAATAGAGATTAGGAAGAAATGCTAGTCAGTGCATCGAGAGAACGAAATATATCAAGGAAGGAGCAAGATTGATTGCATTACGGAAGAGTCTGCAATAATGGTACACGTATTTTGTACTTCTCATGATCACTTTAACTAAAGATATTTTTAGGCACTTTTATTGTGCTCCCCATACGATGAAGAAATATTACTGAAAGATTTCATTTGAAGAACCTATTATCCAAGAAGGATATCATCAGTCAAGAAATTTATAAAAGAAATGTCCAAAAAATCAATCAGACTAACTTCTAAATAATGTATATTCATAATCGGCTGCTAATAAAGAAATTACTTTATCGCTAACAGGATTTTATCTTTGAAAAATAATTTTGTTTTATATTATTTAAAGGAAAGCAAATTACACTTTTTTTTTATAGACAACTCTATAAACAAAGTGTATAGGCTAGCAATGAAGCTGACCTCTTATAAACTTTTAATCATCGGAGGTTGTCTTACACGCCAATAACTCTCCTTTATGAGATCCCTGAACGTGAAGAACTACATTTCAAGCTCGGATAACGTCAAAGAAACTCACCAACTAACTCTGTGGTAATCAGGGCTGTGGGTAAGCTTGGGAGCTGTTACAAAGGCAAAGCTTTCTTACTACTACTTCTGCCAGCTTTGATAAAATGACGCTTTAATTCTTGCTCATCGGGACATCGTCCATGTATACGCCCACATTCCAGCGACAGTCATCATCTTGATCTGCATGAATACACATTTTTTTTACGTCTCTCTCTCTCTCTCTCTCTCTCTCTCTCTCTCTCTCTCTCTCTCTCTCTCTCTCTCTCTCTCTTACGCTATTCAAATTTTGAAAAGTGCAGTTACTCGATCAGCTTTTCAGTCATCGGTGCCTGTCTTCTTGTTCCTGAAATAAATTAGATGAGAGAAAAGTGAATATAATAATAATAATAATAATAATAATAATAATAATAATAGTAATAATAATAGTAATAATAATAATAATAATGACTTTGGTCATATCGTAAATTAAGACTTTTCTAACCGACTTGTCTTAGTCAAAGAGAGACGCCTAAAATTTTATTGAGAGTTGTCACATTTATGGATCAAAATTCAGAGGAATGACGTGATGTGTTATAGAGGTTTTTCTTTTATTCAATCGTATTGTGGTGGAATGTCAATAAACTATATATATATAATATTATATATATATATATATATATATATATATATATATATATATATATATATATATATATATATATATATATATATATATATATGTATGTATGTATGTATGTATATACACAATACATATATATATATAGATATTTATGTAATATATATATACACACATTTATACGTATATATATGTATATATACTGTATATATGTATGTATGTGTATTTTTTCCAGAAACCAGATTTTATTCCCCTTATATCAATCAAAGATAAATCGAATGTACTAAAGAACAGACGATAAAAATAGTCGGAAAGTGAACAAGGAATTTTGAGTTCGGTTTTATTGTTGTCGCGTGTGGGAGAGCTATTTATTGAGGGGTGGTGGGTTGCGGAGGCGTGGGAGGTAGGGGGTAAGAGGGGGAGGGGTGGAGAGGGGCCTTGAGAGCTGTCTCAGGAGAAAGTGAGAAATACGACGCATTGGTGGTATTCCACGGAATTCTTCTCCTGATGAAAGAAAGAATAAAAATGGGGGCGCTTTTTCCTCCACCTTTCGGGCATATTTCACTTTATTGACACTTGTTTATTGTGTTCTTCTCTCTCATGTGGAACTTGATGGAAATGTCTGTGGCTGCGAAGGAAATGAATGGAAAGAGAGTTCCAGGGTTAATCAGCCAGTTTTCTTTACGGAGAGACAGAGACAGAGAGAGAGAGAGAGAGAGAGAGCGAATGTTTGAACCTTAGGCATCTCTTAGATTTTGGAAGAACAGTGTAGGAAAACAAATAATTCCCGCATCTTTATTTTCCGTTTAAAAACAAGAGAATTTCGTAGATTTCTTACATAAAATATATGAGCTTTTTCTTGAGTATTTTTTTAGTTCTTTTTTTCAGTCTGCAGGATGTTTTCAATCTCTCAGGAACATGGCGTATGCATCTCATATTCATGACAAACAGATGGAGTGATATTTTTCATCTGTTATTTCTTTTGATATGCAACAGGAAGCATTTTTTAGTTTTTTAACAAAGTATAAATAAAAAGGAACTGCTTTTACCACATAATAACAGCAATATATAGCTTAAACGTTCCTAAAATGATTGCTTAAAATCAACAGCTGTTGATAGGTAATACTTCTTAGCTTTCTCTCTTGACATATAAGACCAGAAATACTTTCCGTCAGCAGAAATTAAGAATGTTGTTCCATGGTGAAAAAATCGAAATGGACAACATGATTTAAATAATTATATATATATATATATATATATATATATATATATATATATATATATATATATATATATATATATTAATGAACTTCCCTTCCTTGTTAAGTACACTCCTGTCTCTTTAAAAGACGTAGGTTGACTGATTAAGGAAACAAATAAATAGGCAACTGATAGAAATTCCAGAAGCGAATATGACGAACCACTCATCAGATAGTGAGAATGTTAATTAATTTCTCCATATACGAAGCGTCAAGGCTGTCTCTAATATGAAAGATACTATTAGACTTGGGGAACACGAATGAGAAAATGAATGTCTCATCAAATTGCCAGACAACTGAGTATCTCTGATAGTGGAAAGTATGAAAAATATAAATCTGGGAAGGAAATACTGGTACAAACTAGCTCTACGGAAAATCCTGCCGCCCCTAGAAAGGTGCCCCTGATATAATGAGGGAAGCCCAAACCTGGAGCAGAAACAGGCCAATTATTATACCAAGGGCACTTAAATTAATTGCATTAAGTAGTTTAACTAAACTACTGAGATGATTATTCATATCTCACAGGGCTGCGCAAGAACCATTAGGGAAGAGATGCCATGGGATACAAGAAAAACGTTCCTGATACAACTATAGGATTTGCTTAGATGAGAGAAATAAATAGCAGCTGACCATAAACCTACACAGGGTGTGATGTTATACCATGAATTCATGCCGCAGTGCACCCCAAATGCCAAACATTTTTATCAGCCACAGGGGTTGTTTTCATTTTTTTTTCTTTCTCTAACGCCGCGACGGGCTTGGAGTGTGAATCAGAGCTAGCAGAGGGGTAAAATTCATTAAAGCGCTGGGACACTATTTTATTTGCCCCATTTTGAAATTACAGTAGCTTTAATACTTGTTATTAGTTCATAGAATTATTATCCCAGATTTGCAATCCATGATTAATGTTGACATTAACAAAGCAGATTGAAGCCTTGAATTTATGTATTTAATTGGTGCTGTGGTTGATGATTAACCAGCTCAGAACATCTCACAAGTATACTTATAAATGAAATAACCTAATTATTTATATGACTCAGTTTTCCAAATTAGGTAAATAACTCTCTTCCAACTCTCCGTCATGGCTATTTAAATTCTGAGGTATGACAGATATTTTGTAAGCTGTGTATAATGGCCAGCATTTATATTCTCTAAAGTGAAGTAGTACTTTTATATCAGAAAAGACCATTTCGATTCTTTTGATGACTGAGATGTTATATTCTCTGGAAACCATAATGATTTTGAAAAAATACTTTGTACTGTTCACTGACGGCACACATCTTCAAACTTTTTTGATTTAAGAATGTGAATTAATCCTTTTTCTGTAATTAGGAGTATTCAGAAAAGATAAAATTATAAACTGCGAAGAAGCGTTACTGTCAACAGTAAATATTTCAATATGATCAGAGAGATATGTGATCATTTTATATTCTGACAGATCGCTAATTTCATCCCACAGTTTGAGAAAACTTTCACATATTGAAATAACTTATTCGTGATGTTATAGAATGTGAGAAAGTTGTAGGTAACATCGTACTGGTCAGATTTTCCCGATCTCAGAACTCTCAGAAACCTTGTTCAGAGTAACAGAGAGCATGAACAGATGTTTTTAAACCTGTTCCGTCAGAATGTTGGCCAGTGGGATTAATTCTGTCAGTTAAAATTTCTTTTATCAGACTGTAATGGGGCAGTTTATTTTGTGAGACCTCCTTCAGAATATTTGAGAAGGTAGACCACAGAAAATGACAGTTTCCACTATTCGTTGCTGATACTCGAAATAGGGAATAATAATCCATTGGTATGTGAAATCAAATAAGTTAGCAGTAAGATTATCTAATTTTTTTTTATTACCTTATGCAGTGATCGATGTAGTTAGAGAAGATCTGAGAGACAAACAGTTGTCAGAGGACGATGTGTTTGACCGAGCCAGGTGGAGGAAAGCTGTCAGAAACATCGACCCCACACAGAAATGCGAAAAGATGCAAAGAAGAAGAAGAAGATGCAGTGATCATGTATAATAGAGATTATAGTTACCGAGAAAGATCATTTTTTTTTAAATAATCATTGTTATGTAGTACTTAGCAATCAGTGCGAAAATTTCAACTTGATTATCTGAGAACTCAAGGGCTGAGGGCTATCGATAATTCACTAGTTGAGAATATTTATGAAAATAAATGCAAAACATTTCACAATTACAATATATCAGTTTCTTGCTTCCACGGCTATAGAATTAGATACGATGTTTTTCAGTGAAATACAGAGGAGATTTTAATGTCCAGTTTTAGTGTGATGCACCGAAAAACATGAAAAGAAAATTCTTTATAGCAAGCAAATTAGAGAGACAATCTTCAGAATTAAAAAAAAAAAATTTCCTAAATGGAAGTGAAAATATTTTCGTGAGCCACGATTCTGAAGTGTGTTAACGAAAATTACATACTATAAAAAACAAGTAAAATAATGCGTCGAAGTTTCTTTGCCGAAAGCGAGTTTACTGTACAGCCGCTACAGCGTATAATCAAGACCACCGAAAATAGATCTATCTTGCTGTATAAGCCGCGGCCCATGAAACTTTAACCACTGCCCGGTGGTGGCCTATCCTATATCGTTTCCAGAAGCACTATTGTGGGTAACTTTAACCTTAAATAAGATAAAAAATACTGAGGCTTGAGGGCCGCAATTTGCTGTTTGATGATTGGAGAGTGGATGATCCTACTAATTTGCAGCCCTCTAGCCTCAGTAGTTTTTGAGAACTGAGGGTGGACAGAAAAAGTGCGGAATGAGTAAACTGCGGACGGGGAGACAAAGCCGGCACAATATTTTCTCATACAGAAAACTAAAAGCAGCAAGATCAAAGTAAAAATAAATGTACTGAGTGCAAAACAGTTGAAATTTGTAGATGAAATTTCTAGATTTTTGGGTACCTGTTCTTCTTGGATAAATGCTTTTCCTTTATTCTGCCCTATTTTGAACTGGGTTCTCCGTTTTTGTCTCCAATTGCTGACGTATCTTAAACTGTTTGGAAATTTTTAGTTCCTTTAAATTTTAAGTCCAGATCTTAGTATTAATGTTGAAGCGTTGCTGAATTAGCTAATTGTGTATTTTTATAAGATTCTTTCATAATTCTAATTATCCTTTTCACGACGGTCTTACCACTTTAAGCCAGTATTTTTGTATTAAGCCTGTTCACATGGGCTATATTCCCAATTTAATTTTCCAGTCATTTTTTTCCGATGTGGCTTTACTTTATTTCTTTTTCAGTACTGTGCTTCTCGCCCTTTGGGCTTAATAGCATTCTGGTTATTCGATCAGGGTCACAGCTTCAGTAATCATAAGAGTAAAATGAAGTATTGTAAAATAAATACTGACACTGGAACAGTGATAGGCAGCAGAGAACAATTGATGTGTTCATTGAGCCGCATCATGAAGAGTAGTGTCAAGGAATAGCACAGCAGAGAAGTTGGTATGGAATCAGGAATGAAGATCTAAGAGGGCGTAGTGTGAAGGAATAGTGCCAGCAGAATAGCAGAGGAGAATCAGAAGAGAGGAAACGAATAGCGGGTGAAAATGACGAATGGAAAAGTGTAAACCAGTTGATATAAAAGAATTACTGACAATGATGTGATGCGAAGTTATGCAATTAAAAGCGCACAGAAAGGAAAAATTTCTATCATCATTAAAAGCGTAACATAACAATAACTTGCAGATCGTGTTGTAAGTAAAAACAAAATTACTTGGACATTGAGAGTTTTAGCTTCTCGATTGTCTGTGAATTAGATCAGTTCTTTGTTTAACTTCATAAGGATGCATATTCACGAGCTGATATGCACCAAGAAGAATGCAGAGTTAGAAAACAAGAGAGAGAGAGAGAGAGAGAGAGAGAGAGAGAGAGAGAGAGAGAGAGAGAGAGAGAGAGAGAGATGGATGTCAGCAATAAGTCTGGGACTGAAGAGAATACTGAATGCAACTGGAGAAGAATAATGAATATGGTAAATCCGTTTGCTTTTATGACCATTTAAGCCCAGATTTATTTTACGCTCAAAGTAAGAAAATATATTATTCCGTGGCATTCATTCTCTAAGATAGACATAAATACTTTTTTCTTATTCCTTAAGAAAAGATAGAAGGGGAAGCTTTCAAACTGAGAATTTATAGTTAAGGAAATACCACCAGTCTAGTGAAAGGGACTTTATTTATTAGACATGTTCACGTTTACCACATTCATATATCAAGTTTTAAAGAGCAAAAATTTTATTATGTTATTTTTGTTAAGCAGCATCGTTAATGTCTAGAAATAATGATAGTACTATTTTTTTGCTCAGAAAGGGTATTTTGTATCCATGTGAAAAATAACAGTAAATTATAGTTATGAATAAACTTAAAAACAGAAACGTAAAAACACTAGCAGTGAGTCTTTCTAATTCTTTGAGTTTTCCTCGGTCGGCTCCTTTATAAGCTCCCCAGTGCTTTTCTGAAAAGCGGCCCATTAATTTTCAAGCATGGGTGAGCGTCAAAGGAACGCATCGGCTATCTAAGAGACAAACATGACGATGGCTGAGCTTTTGAGCCGCTGTAGAGGCGAGTCCTTTTTCCTACTTCCACTACTGCTACTACTATTACTGCTACTAGCTTTTGAAAAATTGAAAGCCATAAATTTTCCTCTTGCGATACGTTTACTATGATGTCGCTCGGTTTCCTGTTATCATCTGGATTTGTTCCCCTATGGTACGTGTGGTCTTGTTCCTCTTGGATTTATTTTCTCTCTCTCTCTCTCTCTCTCTCTCTCTCTCTCTCTCTCTCTCTCTCTCTCTCTCTCTCTCTCTCTCAACTGGAGTCACTGATATATGATGAAAGGAGTAAAGGAGTCAAACAAAAAGAATCATCACTCCTGAGTTTTGGTACAATTATAATCATACGTGAAATGTTGTTTCGACCCATTTCAATATGCTTCACCTGAGGTGAGGTTTTCTGCTTACCCGATTTGATTGAAGTCTGCTTCGGTAGTCCTCGCTACCATTTAAAAGGGGTGATGGTCCCAGGGGTACATGCAAGGAATATTTATAATTGATAACGGGTTTATAAAGAAGGGGGGGTTGTGGTTGCCATTTTGGATTGGTTGGTCATATTATGGAAGCTGTCCTATTGGTTGCGAGTCTGGTTGATTGACAGGGGCGCTGATTGGTTGTCGCCGGGGCGCTCTGCTTGCGGCTCAAGGAGGGGAGTGGCTGTAGTGTTGCCTTAGGGGCACACCTCATTGCTCTCCTGATGGTGGTCGGCAGGAGGGGTTTTCCTGAGTTAATTGAGATTAGGTCTCCGCGAGGAATGGTGAGGGCCTCCTTGTATTAGAGGCAGCGATGGTCAATATCGCGTCGAGGGTTGTGGAATTCCTCACTATCTGCTGGTGTGGTGGGGCGTTTCCATGTTTCCACATGCAGTGTTAGTACACTGCCCCTTCATGTAGATGGACGGCGATCCTCTTAGAGAGGTGATTTATGATACCGATGTAAGAATACGGTGTCCATTCTTGGGGCACAGTATTGGGTAGACCACTCTTCTCCTCTTCATGGGATTACATGTGGCGTAGAAGCTGTTCTTAATGAGGTACTGGGCAGTACTC
>NC_089783.1:15466781-15501781 GCF_040412425.1 Macrobrachium rosenbergii | reverse complement strand
TTGTAAATAATGTTTAAGAAATTAGTAGCTTAATATTAAGTTTTAATGAGTGCGATGACGATTCACTAGTTAAGAAATCATCAACAGAAAATTAAACGATCACAGTGCACATCTGTAACTGCAGTATCGTCTTCTTTTTCAAATTGTGATGAGAAGACCAATTAGTGACGTGTCCAACTTCTACGTAAAGTAAAGGAAACACGCCATGCATTTGCATTTGTAAGACACTGAATGTGAAATGAATTTGAAAGGATAGTTTAAGAAGCAAAATGATCGAACAAGAGCAACTTTTATCACTGTGCAAAAGAAAATGTGAAAAATAAGATACTAAAGTAAGAACAAAGTATAAACAAAACGTGAAAATAGGAGTATGAGGATATACGAAGAGAATATTAGCCTTCAGAGATCATTATTTGCGGTTTTTGCTCGAGGTTACAAGGCATGTCCACACGTGAATGATCAAAGTTAAACTGAAATGTAGATTTCCCCAGTTTACAAAATTTTCGTGAAGAGGCATGCAAAGTTAAAAAAGTTACAGAAAAAGAAAATAGATTACACTATTTACGAACTTTGTTTAAGCGTATGAATTCAAAACAGTTAATGTACCAGAAAATATTTAAACATTTCACGAAACTTATTTGGAATAACGGGAGAAATCGACCGACGTGCGAACTTATGAAATATTAAATAAGATGGAATGATATTTCACAGTTTACAAATCGGCTGTGTGTAACAGTGCATATCACTTATACATGTCTTTTTACCACAGAATATGTTGACAAAAGGAGCCATAAAATGGGGCTTAACATATTTCTCTAAGTTTATTAATCCTGCTGGAATTGGCAGCGAATATAGACATGTAAAGCGAGTAAAATCAAAATTAAATATATTTTTCAATTTCATGAATTTTGCCTCCAATAACAGTGCATATCGGTGTGCAACATGAAAAATGAAAAACCTGTGATTCTCTAACGATTTTTTCATATAGAACGGCAACACATATCGACACGAAACTCGATAGAAATAAGCTCGAAAAGTATTTCCTTATTTTACGAATTCTGTCTAAAAGTCGCCATTCAGCATCATAGAAAATGAAAACGAAACATGTACCTTTTAAATTCACAAGTGCATTTAAAATAGCAGTGCATTTCGGTACGTTACATCAAAGAAAATTAAATAAAAAAAACTTTGTCAGTTTACGAAATTTGCTTGAATTAACACGGCACGTCCACATTCTACGACCATTGCTCCCCCCCCTTTCCCCCTTCCCCCTTCCCCCCTCCCCTCCCTGTGCCTCTTCTGATCTGTATTCACATGCTCGCGAAACATAAAATCCAATTAGGAATTTCCCTGGAATACATTCATCATCTTTTTCTGCCGTAAAACGCCGTAAATATATCACTGGACATGCACGAGGAACAATAGAAAAATAAATAAAAAATGAAATATGTGGGGACGAAGATGCGTCACGGAATGAGAAAGGAACGCGTGAAATAAAGAAAAGAAGTTTACTGATGTCAGTGTGATACGTAAGAGGAAAATCGATAGAGGTTCGGTGAAAAGCGAAATAAAAAACAGAAGAGAAAACAAGGCTGCAGAGTTAAACAAAAGCGACGTACATCGAGATAAAGATGCTCAATAACAGAGGTTCCAAGGATTAGTAAAAACACACGGAATAACATCACTGGAAACAGAAAGAATGAGTGATAAATAAGGGAAAAATCGAGGGAAGATGAAAAAGAAATAAAAAAACGAGAGGGACATAAAATGGGAAATGGATGACAAAGAGAAGAAATCCAACGTAAAAACGAATGACTTGCGGGAAGGGATAAAAGTGGGAAATGAAAGAAAAAGAAAGGGTGAATTAAGAGATAATGGAAAATAAACCACGGGAACAGGAAATAAATGAAATTTTGAGAGAAAGGGAGAACATAAATGGACAGAAACTGAGAGCCAATATGGGGACTGGCGAAGAGGGAAGCAGAATCAATAAGAGCAAATAAAGGCAGAGAGCGAAGGGAAAAGAAGAGAAGACCAGGCAAAATGAAATAGCTGAAAGCAATGCTTCGAGACAGAGAGACGTCATAGCTTGTGTGGATTAGAGTATAGGCAGCTGCTTAGAAGAAAGATAACGCTTTATGAACAGGCAGGAAGATAAAAATAAAAAATAACTGTCAAAAATGGGCTGGGAAGGGAGACATTGGAATAAAGTAGTCAGAGCAAGGATGGGAGGCCCTGTTTGACCAATAAGTGAAAAATTAAAGCCTCCCCGTTTTTAGAAAGTCAAGAAACAAGCAGAAAATAAGTAACAATTTGATTCGTAAATAAGAACCTAAAAGTATAGTGAAAAAAAACTTGAAGAAAAAGTATATTGTAAAACAGAAATATAAATATATTCATTCAGTTCACCAGGCAACCAACATACAGCGAAATATCATCAGGCAATAATGCATCATCTGCATGCAGTCAAACTAAAAACCACTCGGTCTGCAGCGTCAAAAGAATCTGAGATTTATGAGTAGGGATCTCGTAGACTTATGAATTACAGTTTCGCAGAATGCGAACGTCCTAATTTTGTCTGAATAACACGCAAATCGTTTTATCTTTCCAGCGAAGTACGCAAGGGCAATTACATGCAGCTTTACGGAGAGGTGTTAATTGTTATGCTAGTCATAAAAAGATAATGGGTCTTTAGCTCCTGTGCGCTAATATAAACACCGTATTATAATATCCAGACACTGTCAACTTCTAAACTGTTCATAAAATTCTGGAAAATGAGTTGAAGCCCAGTAAGCGGAAGCTGGAATGGCGGATCCGGGAGAAGGCTGGTCGTGGAATGATGGCCGAGAGTTGATGTGAGGTCACCGTTTTGCGTTATGAGTTATTGATCAGCAGTGCGATTTTCATGATGGTTTTTGGTGATGGAATATTTTTCTTCACTTGTCTTTTTATATTACTGTTTCTCTGCATGAAATGGTGAATGCAGTTTCGTTTCGCCTCACAAATTTTTTAACTTAATGGTAATAGTAACATTTTCTGTAGCAGTAGTTTCTAATAGGCCGTTTTCCATTATTGATGACTTAAATCTCTGTTGACATTTTTCATTACCAAATGGATAGTTTTATATATATATATATATATATATATATATATATATATATATATATATATATATATATAGTTTCTAATAGCCCGTTTTCCATTATTTGTCGTACTCTTGATGACTTAAATCTCTGTTGACATTTTTCATTACCAAATGGATAGTTTATATATATATATATATATATATATATATATATATATATATATATATATATATATATATATATATATATATATATTATATATATATATATCCTCTCTTTCACAGTGGTAGCCTTAGGTGACATACTTATTAGTTTATTTGCTATTGAATTTTAGTAATACTTTAGTGATGTCGACATTTTTCGCCAGTTTCCTAATGAAATTCTCCTCGAGAAATGCCTTTGGGAGGACCCTTGGAACCGGAAAGTCATTAGAGCGAAGTGATCAAATAAGCCATAGAAGTAACCTCCCCGGGATCGATAATGAAAATGAGAAATTTAGACTTTGAGGATACCTAACGAGATCTTGTCTCGGAGGCAGCACTAGTAAAAGAGGCGATTCTTTACTTTCCAGGAAATGAAGAACAAAAATGAACGAGAGGAAGTGAAGGCCAATTAATATGAAGACCGTTCTGCTTCCTCGGAGTCCGTCGGAAGAGCGGAAATGACAAAAAAAAAATGCACGTCAAATATGTTGGAAAGACGCGCGAAAAAAAAGAACAGAAAAAACTGTGTCAGCAAATGAAAAAGTTTCAGCAGACAGGCGGGTAGTCGTTATTTACGTTAAAAATTTGTAGACATCAGCCGACAGTGGATCTGGAGCAATTTAGCTGACGTTGGACAACCCTTTGGTAGATATTAAATGGAATAGCGAAAAACAATGGATTAGCACGTCCTGGGTTGTTTATCGCAAATTCACGCGACTGTCGGATGATGGAAACGAACAGACCGATGAAAGGACACCGTAATCGAAGCCATTACGGAAGATATCAAATCCTTTCGTATTCGAAGGAGAAGGCATTCGACTGACAGGATATCTTGACGGATGGAGAGGCGCATTGATTTCTGGAAAGCGACGGAGGTATATGCAAGAGCCTAGTTCGAGTAAGAGTAAACCAGAGAAGTTACTGGATCCTTGCTAGGAGGAATATGAAACCGGCTGGAAATCCGAATTTAATCAACGTGTAGTATAGGTAACAGGACTCGTAGGAATCTGGCTTTAAAGACGTTAAGGCGTTGTTTGAAGAGATTTTTTTAAAGAAAATGTTATAAAAGCATAGTGTTTCATTCAGTTTAAATGGAGAAAACAAAAAATGAAAACATATGGACCATCATTTGGAAGTAGGCCTACGCAGTTCAGCAAATTCAGTGAAATCAATTCAATGAAATCTGAATTCAGCAGAAGTCACTTCGCGTTACAGGAATATTCATTTTGGGATCTGGCCTGCGTTCTATCTTTAACGAATGCGATTTATACTGAGTGAGGAAAGTTAAGAACATTAGAGCTTCTGCAGGCACGACATCTGTCGTCATCAAAGGAGAGATTCGCAAAACTAATACCGCGGAATAAAATTGCCATGATCAGCACCCCTTGGGCTTGTCTGTTCGGGAACTGTTTCTTCCTTTATTCGCCATTCTGAAAAATTACATTCTTGTTTCAACTATTGTTGTTTTCCTTCAACAGTCTCTATTGTAAAGGACAGGTTTCTTTTCTCTTTTGTTCCTCGCCATCCCCCAACCCCATATTTTTTTTTTTTTTTTTTTTTTGTGGGCCTGGCCTGTGTAGAGATATCTGTTCTTTAGAACATCAGATTAAGCAATATTGAAAAAAAAATCTTAATATTTAAAGGAATCGTCTGAGGTAGAACTCCGTACGCATCATATCACCTACAATATTAATTTGTGAATAACTACTTTACCATCACTTTAACCATTTATTAGGCACCATCACTTTGACCATTTATTAGGCAGAATAGAGCCAATAACACTGTTTCTGTAAGTTGAAAACCAAAAGGGGTAAAGAGCGCAAATTAAGTATAAAAAAGCGAGGCAGAAATAATAACAATAACAATAAGTGTCCATCTGCCCTAACGCTAAAACGAAACCTGATGAAACGTAATAGATAAGTACAAAGAAGAAATTAAAGTGTTTGAAGAAAGAAGCAAAACTGTAGGTTCGAGAAAATGCTCGTTAGATTTTTATTGGCACTTACCGTTGATCGTATGCAGTTACGTGACCCACGTTCCTAGCCCGGCCAATTTCGGACTCGATTCCCCGAAGATGCTACTTGCCTAAGGACTTCGCGGCGGAACATAAAATACGTGCGATGTGTGAGCCATGAAAAACGCTTCATTTGCGCTACATATGCCGGAGTACCCAAAGGTCTTGAAGATGATATTCAAAATATGTGTAATCCGAGGTAATTTTTCTGATTCCGAATCCCCCAAGTCTCTCTCTCTCTCTCTCTCTCTCTCTCTCTCTCTCTCTCTCTCTCTCTCTCTCTCTCTTGGGTGTACGTCTACGTTTTAATATGGTTTTATTTGTTTTTAGATATTTGTCAGGTAAGCCCTATCCTTTTTTCAAGTAAATTAAATAAAGACAAACAGAAATATAATGCGGTGTCTTACCTACCTCCACATCACAGAAAAAAATTGTTTTAGAAAATTCAGTTGTGTGTTTTATGTGTTTTTTTAAATGTCAGGGAAAATATCACTAAAGGAAAAAGGTATGATATTCGACAAGTCATAAGAAGTGCATAAAAATAATTAAATTATTTATTAAAATAAATAATTGTTTTGTAAACACGAAATTGATTTAATTACTACGGTTTATTATTATTATTATTATTATTATTATTATTATTATTATTATTATTATTATTATTATTATTATTATTATTATTATTATCCTTCAGTCTCGGCTTTAAACCAAATGAAACACACAGTTTTGAGAATTTAATTAATTTCCCTTAATTTCACAGTCATCTATTACATCTAATTTATAGTAGGTTTTTATTTCTATATTCGAGAGCCATAATGAAATTCTTCGATTTAAATATAATAAATGAAATTCGTTGTTTCTCTTCCCCGAAAAATCAGAAATGAAATCTTGCGTGATATATCTCCCAACTCAATCCTAAAAGAGAAATTTTTAGGTTAAAAAAATCGAGAGAAAAAAACAGGAACTCTGGCAAGACGAAACAAGGTTTGTTTTCTTTACAAAGTGGCAGCTGTGCGCTAGTGTGAAATGGATGCGATAAGAATTAAATCATTTTCGCCTGGAAAAAAAAAATCTGACGCTCTTGACTTCTTGAAAGAGTCTGCATATCTGAAATTCGCGTTCTCGTCTATTGTTCTTTGGAAGGCCTTCGGAAGCTTTGTTTATGGAGTTTCTTCCCTGCAGGATCTGCGCTTCATTTGCCCGAGCGCGATAACTTGAGAATAGACGTGCTCAGAAAGTTAGGAGATTGAGAGAGAAGTTGTTACCTTGTGGCTGGAAGCTTACTTATTCTGGAGGCAAGGCTGATAATGAGATTGTATGAATACAAAAGAGAATAAATTTCACATGTATTGACAACCACCTATAGTACAGCAACTCTATGAAAACTTTTATTGTTTTATTAACGATTTTGGCTATATTGTTCTAACTGCTAATGTGTGTGTTGAAAAATGGTATGTATGGCTGGACAAACTTTGTTTAAAGATGAATACTCCAGTTCCCGTGTCCACGGATACCAAATTTTGTTAAATATATATGACACAACTGTCATACAATCAGGCAATATCAAGTAATTTTTTTTCCTTCACCAAAACAGTAATTCAAGATTTGCATGTGCAGCAGTATCTAGAGCGAAGACTGAAAAACAGAATTTAAAGTAGTAGCCCTAAACTACAAGAGAGAATAATATTCGTGTAGGTAATGAACTCAACTACCAGGTAAATCACATCCCTAAGTTTTTTATTTATTAATTTTTTTTTTTCATTTTATTTGTTTGTTTATATATATTTTTTGGCGAAAGACGTTATGTCAAGGTACTTTGTATGGCTTGATCAAGACTCGATGCAGTGGCTCATCGCCAGTGACCCCGGTAGTTAACGCCAGATAACTTACAGTTTATCAGTCAGTTCAGGAAATAGAGATTTACACCGAGTGATTTCAATAAGACGAGGAAGTTAATGTCTTATAGAGCAAGAACATTTTGTAGCGTTTATAATAGGTTGTATTCCACGCAGAAATAGGGGTCAGAATCATGTCTTGCAAATGAAAGTTACCACTTTAGGTATGTTGCAAGTTGGGAGCCTGGGAAGCAATACATGTGCAAATTTTGTTAGCCTTGTTATTACTTGGCTACCTGCTTGTAAACGTAAGGGGGGAATTGGAGTGGAAGGTCGCCAGTGAGACCCTGGGGATACAATTCTAAGATCTTATTTACACAAAGAACAGATCGAAAATTAAGTACAATGAATTTACATAGGGGCTTACAATTTAATCACCAATTCCCACTTTGGCAACGGAGTTAAATGTGGACATAGACTGCACAGCAGAGGGGCTTAATAGGCAAACTTGGAACAGGGGAGTGCGGGCGCAGTAGTCACGTAAAAGCGTCTCCTGAAATGCAGAAAGAGCTTTGTTGTTTATTAAAATTAGCATGCAGGCCTATCAAATGAAAATGAACAAACTCTAAGACTGGAGGAGGCACTTAAATTCACCTATTAAATTCAGCAAAGGTAACTAATTAAGCAAAGGGACGTTAAATCACTGAAATGCCAGTCGTATGAGATTCACAAGAAAGGGAGACTTCAAGATGGGGAAACAAGAGAACTACAGAAACTAGAATGGGCAAAAATCCCCCCTATCAGACACGTATCTGCTTGGCTTATGACATTCTCTCATAATTAGAAAATAAGGATGACTTGAGTTAGCTCTTCATGGGGATGTTTCCACTTTAGTATTAGTTAGTGGCAGGGTATCAGGTGGGGAAGGGGCCCGCTTCACACGGTTAAGAGCTATTCCAGCCCTTAGGAGATGTGTCCTCCTTAGCTCCATGCCAACGTCTGTCTGGCTTAAGTGGCTTTTCCTTTCCAAGACATTGTCTGACCACTTTCTCGGGTCACGTTACTGGGTTGGTGTCCAGTTTAATCTAGTTTGGGCCGGTACAATCTGAAGCAGAGGAGCTTTGCCTATAGCATGAAAGTCGGGAAACAGGGGATTAAGAAAGAAGTCTAAGGAGTGGCAGATAATGGGAAGAATTCGGCAGAAGGGGGAGAACAAAAGGACTGAGGCATTTCCTGCCTCTACGGCTGGAAAACTACCTCTATACACCTTCGTTTACTCTGTTTCTTTTTTATTTTATCCAAAGGTATGTTATTTCAAAATGGGAGAAGGCCTGAATTCATAACAGGTATGATTGCAACCAATGTTAAAATAAATATTGGCATTAGCTGTTGTTGTTTCCCTTGTTGTTACTGGTGTTGCCCAAATGCTCTTTTGGATGTGAAATGGTTATGAGAATTGTACAAGGCATGTAGAACGTGTGTCTATATCAATAGATTAAAAACATTTTTGTTTTAGAGTATCTGTGCTGCCAGAAAGCATATTTTTACGCGGCTAAAACTAATTCTTTAGCATCGTGCATAATCTGTTCCCTTAGGTTATCCTCGTCAACATAAATACGTTGTTTAGTAAAGTTAATTAAGCGAAACAAACTTCGCCATTTAAAATCAAAGACATAGGAAGCTAATTATAGATCAGTGGGACTAATTTAGTTTGAAAGGAATTGTTTAGATGTTGGGAGGGAAAGATATAACGTTAATTACAATGTACAATGACTGGGGTGAACCCATTTTCTATTTTCTGTTCAATAACGCCATCGGCTTTACCTTTCAAACATACAGAGCTGGATCAAGGGGCTCGCTTATTTTTTTTTTTTTTTTTTTTAGGTTTTCGTAAATCTGCCACCTCTTGCTTTGGAAAAAATAGCAAAAAATCAATATTTTGTTTTGTGGAGCAAATAAAAAAATGCGTTAAAAATTGAGCTATGTTGGCACAGTAAAATTTCGACTGAAACAAAACAGAAAACATGAAAATACTTTTGTTGCGACACATCCGAATTCGCTTAAAAACAAAATTTTAGAATGGTATTGGTATGACGCAGTCGTATTCTGAATGGAAAAAGTAGGAGGTTTGGATCAACGCGTAGGAAGCGTTCCATTCGAAAATAATAAAAAAAGGAAGTAATTTACATAAGAATCATTCTTTAGAGAGAAAAGTGGCAATAGGTCGGATATACGAAGTTCTCCCTCGAGCCTTGAAAGGGGTGTTGTTGTGATGTTGCGTTCTTTATAGCAGAAGCACAAAATAAAGTGAAATTTTGCTTTGCGTACTCTTGCATTCAGAATGAATGCAAGAGTTTCATAAAAATGTAGTCAGAGCTTCCTTAAGAATTTATTTGAAAATAATGAACGTTATTATCATTTATTAGATGCAAATTGTACATGCAAATGTCATCACTAAAAATCAAATTTTTAAGATTTCACCGAATAAACGCGAGTATAGGACAACATTATGCAGCTATACTGGTTCAAACTCCAGTAAGAAGGAAGAGCACTGAAGATTTTAAAAGAAATATAAAACATAGTCAGAAAAATTATGAAATATGGAAAAGGAACAGTTGTATTCTTATATATCGTAATATAGTGTCAGTTTTATCATTCAACATCCCCACCTTTTAATATTGCTTTGATTAGGTGACCTTGGGGCAGACCATCAGCTATACCGTGGCCCTTAGTAACTAAGTACAGAATTTCGTAGTAGTTTCTTTGCTTAAACGTACTAAAAAGAAGGGATAAACACATTGCTGTGAATGGGATTTAGTATACGAAGTTAACATGATAATGTAGGAATCTTGAGAGTTCTCTTAAATGTTATACTCAAAATATTCATAGATTTTTAACAGAAAATCTAACGCTGCTTGCGTGCAACTGAGCCACGAACATATAGAACAATAAAATTACATGAAAAATTGTCGGAAGATAAAGAAAAAGAAAAAGAAACTATAGTGACCACTGCATGATATAACCAGGCATAGGAGTGGAATTATAATAATTAACCCCCACGGTATGGAAGGGCAGATTCAACGATAATGACACTGACTTTCCTAAAGAGGGCGTATTTACAACTGCAAGGGTAGAATTAAAGCGAAGAAAATTGCGTACAACTTCACAAGAAAAACAAAAACATGCAGGCGATCTGAGCAGAGTTGATCATTACTCAAACAAAATTTGTTATTATGGAGGAGGCGTTTCTTGAATAAGAGATGAGGCTCAGGGCAAACCAGACAACAGGAAAGCCCAATTCATCCTCTAACGCATGAGTGAAGGATGAACGCCTTCTGTAGTATACTTCCACGTCTCTGTTGCCGTGCTGTACGTTTAAAGAGAAGAATATATAAAAGTAAAGCTTTAATGAATATATATATATATATATATATATATATATATATATATATATATATATATATATATACTATATATGTATATATACGACTACAAAGAAAAAAAGTTAAGCTAATATATATATATATATATATATATATATATATATATATATATATATATATATATATATATGTATATATATAGTAGCTTAATTTTTTTTCTTTGTAATCGTAGTATGAAGACTTGAAGTATATTACTTAAGGGGTTTATATATATATATATATATATATATATATATATATATATATATATATATATATATATATACAGACACACACACACACACGCACAAAACATATACATGATAGAAGGTTGAACCCTTAAGTAATATACTTCCAAGTCTTCACTGCCGTGTTGTTGGACCACACAGAAGAATAGCAGAAAATTAATCCACCATATATATATATATATATATATATATATATATATATATATATATATATATATATATATATATATATATTATATATATATATATATATATATATATATATATATATATATATATATGTATATATATATATATATATATATATATATATATATATATATATATATATATATATATATATATATATATATATATATATATATATATATATATATGTAATATATATATATATATATACTGTATATATATGTGTGTGTGCGCGCGCGCGCGTGTTCATGTGCGTGTGTATGTGTATGATAATGATAGAAAACGGGTGGATATGTTAAGTAAAGTGATTAAGTAGAAAGTAAGTAGAAAAGAAAACCACATACGAGGACCGTAAAGTTGTCAGCCTTGGTTTCAGCTGATTGCGTTCACTAGCGATGAAACCTAGATGTATAAGATTTTTGTGCGCACTTATTATGATTATTCTTCTTTACAATCAACCGGTGAAATGAATTTAGGAAATAAATGAAGACACTAATATTAGAATAAAAATCTCAAGTGTAGTGAACTACTTCCTAGAAATTCTAGAGTTGAAAACTAAATTATTTACTACATAGAAATGTAAGAGATTATCATTCCAACCCTTAATGTTCATATACATTTATAGATATACAATAATTTTGAGCCATCATAAATACATAATAGAAGCCTTAAACATGCATACACACATACATACATTCATACGTACATATATAGCCACAAGTACCTGTCTCAAAACAAACTTACACATACACATTAGTCGTAAAATATACATAACGTCTTATATTCATATTATCCTTGAAATTATCCACGTGTAAAACGCAGTCTTGAAGCATATATACAAACATACATACATACATACATACATACATACACTGCCTTAAACACACGAGGGGGAAAATGGAGTTAAGAACGAGTGTCACGCAGAGAATACCTCTGGACATTCATGGAGGTCTATTAGGGATGTCTGATGGGACATCAGGTGTCCTGTTTCCTTTTATTTGCCCATAAACTTTGCTTAACCGGTTAGCAAAGGGGGAAGTTTCTCCTATGCAATTAGGTAATTAAGAAGCCTTTTCCCAGAAGAATGACGCCTGCTGCTACTCTTTTTTTTTCTCTCTCAGTTTTTCCTGCTTTTCGTTCTTTGCGTGCTGTTGTTACAGGTTTACTTTAGTTTGTGTATCAGTATATATTGCTTTTTAATACTATATATATATATATATATATATATATATATATATATATATATATATATATATATACACACACACATATATATACTGTATATAGATTTTCTGTTAAAAATCTACGAATATTTTGAGTATATAGCTTTTAAGAGAACTCAAGATTCCTACATTATCGTGTTAACTTCTGCTTATTAAATCGCACTCACAGCAATGTATGTGCATATATATATATATATATATATATATATATATATATATATATATATATATATATATATATATATTATATATTGTATATGTATACTGTATATATATATATATATATATATATATATATATATATATATATATATATATATATATATATATATATATATATATATATATATTCAGTCTAACAGATGTTCGCTATCGCTCGCATTTGCTAGTTTCTTGTTAATGTTGAAAATTTCCGACCAGTAAGGGTTGCATGTCTCTGGAGAAATCCAGAATCTGTCTTTGGAATCATTCTACCCAGAATTCCTCCACTTCCTGGAGAAACGCCCTGTGGATTATAACGTCTTATTAAATTCTTAAAGAGACCAGGATACTGTACAGAAGCCGTCTCCAGTTCCTGAACGGATTCCTGACTGATCAGTTTCCCTTCAAGAAAATGCCCATTGAATTAAAACGTATTCTTGAAGACGTCTTCACGACACCAGGATCCTTTAAAGGATTATAACGTCTTCTTAAATTCTTAGACTCCAGGATCCTGTGAGGCCACCTTCAGCTCTTGAACGTACTCCTGTCGGATCCGATTCCCTTCAAGAACGTGGGCTTCCCTCGAAGAAATCTTCGAAGCCTTTCGTCTCCAGGAAGGACCAGAAGTCTTCGGAATTCTCAGAAGTCTTCCTCCGCTCTCGCACAATACTAAAGAATAATTTTATGGAGAAGAAATCGGAGACGGAAGGCTTCGAGAACCTGGAGATTGTGTTGAAGCCTTCGAAAGCGCCAGAAGCCTCCGGAATTCCCATAAGCCTTTGGAATTCCTAGAAGCCTCGGGAATTCCCAGAGGCCTCCGGATACACAAACAGAGGCAGAAAGGCAGCCAAGGAAATTAATATATATATATATATATATATATATATATATATATATATATATATATATATATATATATATATATGTGTGTGTGTGTGTGTGTGTGTGTGTGTGTGTGTGTGTATTGTTACATGGGTCATTCAGCTGATGAGTTTAATTATTAATTTTAATGATTTATATTACCTTGCTTAACCTAAGACCCACGTAATCGTGTCAATTAAGGCTGAAAGTTACCAAAAACATAAAAAAAAGACATAATTAACATAATTAGATCAGGTCGCCAGTTGAGACTAGATTACTGAATATAGCGATTTATTCTGAACACATGAACTAAATCGACAACATTACTCAAACAACTAGTTTCAGAAAAGTAAAATATTAACTGATTTCTTACGGGAGCTGACAACAGCTCCGACTTCGTCACACTTCGTACACAAGATATTTCAACATAAAGGGGTGAATAACGCAATGGCTCGGGGCCTCTTGTGACGCTTCTAAAAGGCAATTGCAAGCACGTGAATTGAGGATCGTGGTATAAAGGATGCAAATTCTTCTCCAAACAAGAGAGTGGCCAGGTCCAAGGCGTGCAAATTCTGGAAGAAACGTATCCAGGTAACATTCCAGTATCATAAAAACTCTCACTTGTCATTAATTGACTGCAAGGGATGAATCTTCAAGAATATTACTTAAACAACATGGAGGATAATTTATGCAATTCCACTAGGCAACAATAATTATACTTAATATATTTGACTTCATAAAGGAGATATGGTTTTGCTAGAATTTGCTTAGTCAGTGCCTGTTTAAGGGAGGGAAACTTGAAACACGAAAATGAGTTTAAGTTGAGGGGAAAGAAAACTGGTAGTAATTGTCACCTTCAGAATTACTGCTGGAATAGATAATGCAGTGTTCAGTTGCATCAAAAGTCCTTGGTCTGTTGGGATGGCAATTTTTCCCCCACATTAGAGACTGAGACAAAGGTCAAGTGGGCTCCCCGAAACACGCCAGGTTCCGTCGAGCGTTACTCTGCGTCTGATTTTTGAAGCTTGAGGAAGCTTGAGCCGCCATTGGTCTCGGCCCCTCCCACAAGCCAACTAGGTGCGGGTGCAGGTAGCGTCTGTAAAATGACAAAAGATTCACCAGTACAAAGGTCATAGAAAAGCGATATCCCTCTAAACTAAAATTCCTCCTCGTTTTGACAGTTGGGATCGGGGCAAAACAACTCCTGCTCTCTTACTTCTTTCACAAAAGAGAGATTTTTATATTTCAATTAAAGCAAGGCAGAGAGGTCGAACTGCTAATAATATATATATATATATATATATATATATATATATATATATATATATATATATATATACTGTATATATATATGTATGTATATATATATATATATATATATATATATATATATATATATATATATATATATATATATATATACTGTATATATATGTATGTATATATATATATATATATATATATATATATATATATATATATATATATATATATATATATATATATATATATATATATATATATATATATATATATATATATATATATATATACATATACATATATATATATATATATATATATATATATATATATATATATATATATATATTCGAGTCTTCTGAGCTGATTTCGCATTGAATGGGAACTGCTCCTCCTATTCATCCTTTTCTTAATCTTGTTAACATCACATTAAAATCATTGTCGGAAGACGAATGTGATGATGCTCAGTCTTCGAAATCCTCAGCTTGATTAGGTCTTACAAAGCTACGTTAGGGAAGTAAAATGTAGTCCCTCACCTTTCTTTTCATTGGATGCCACCTTCCCCTTAAATACATTATGAAGTGTTCTAACAAGTTTGATTAGTTGGGCTCATCGGATTCCAAGTGAATATTTGGAGGATCAAGTTGTAAACTGTTATTATAAACAAACACGCAAAGCTTCACAGTCATGCAGACTTTGGGGAAGGGGTGGGGGAGCGGGAATCATAATTCTTACTTATAGTGTGGGGACATTCCGATCACGTAATATTATAAGGTAAGTAAGTCACATGTGTTAAAGTCGGTTTTCCACACTGATGCGGGAAATTCTTGAACTGAATCGTTAAATAATGTTGTAATTCTTATATACTGTTCACCTCCGGGAAAAGGGAACTCGCCCTTCTGTGTTTGCCAGGGTATTTGAACACAGGCAGGTTTGTTGTCACCTATGAAAGGAAGTATCTTGCTGTTTCATGCAGAAAGATGATCATGATACCAAATTGACTAAATAACATGAGCGTCACGTTGGTGTGTTTTAACAAAATTGCGCTTTGAAATCGTTCCATTCAATTTGGCGGTAAAGACAAACTTTTCTCATTCGCTACCACAAAATATTGATACCAAATTACTGTAGATTCATTGGAAGTGTGAGGTTTTAATGTATTGCAACAGCATCGAAAGTAACAACAATCGTAACGATAGTAATAGCAATAGTAATGAGGTATTCTACGATTATTATTATTATTATTATTATTATTATTATTATTATTATTATTATTATTATTATTATTATATATTGGTTGGGGATGTTATTGCACTTGTATATATATTACTGTGGATGATAATGGGAGCCCCTGTATACTTTCCTAAAATTCACTGACGTCTGCAGCTGAGAATGGTAATTTCCCAATTATTAATATTCAAAACAATTTTATTGCATTAATGTGCTTCATCATACAGATTATTATTATTATTATTATTATTATTATTATTATTATTATTATTATTATTATATTCATTTAAACTTCGCAAGTTTCCAACTTCTTGAAAGGTGTACCTCCAGAACTCCGTATATTCCTTAATGCTATATTGCAATTTGGGCCTGGCCAGCAAAGTTCCTGTTCTAAACTTAATGCCGAGGTGCTTTCCAGCTGTCGAGCGCAGATTTTTTTACCAAAGTTTTAGAGCTAGCGTCGAAACTATTTTAACTAATGAAAAATTGTAAAATAGTGAGCTAACTAGAACATTTTTTGTTCAGAAAGAAAATGTCCATTAAGAGTTTAAATTCTTAAAGGAAACTCATGTAAGTAAATCATTCCCAGACCCCTCCCCTACCGCCCCCCCCCCACCTTTTTTTTTTTCTTGCTTTTTATATATTGTACAAATTTCTTTTAAGAAGAATTTCTGTAAAAAAAAAAAAAAAACAGGAGGACAGAGGACCGCAAAAGAAAACCGTACACCATATTGATATTTCTTAAAAGCTGTACTGACTTTATTATGGCGGATTATATAATCACAAAATAAATTTTAGTCAGGTTTCGCAAATGCACGGAAGGTTCAAATATTGTTAAATCATGAAGACAGGTAGCATGATGAAACGCGTTCTTGAATGAGTTATGAAATCACCTATGGCGATTATGAATCCTTCTGCCTGGGAAGTACCTTTAAGAATCTGTCTTCGAGAGCAGAAACAGGTGCTACCTTCGGTGTTTCGTCTCGGACCGGAGCCTCTCTATTGTTGTACATTCAGCCAGCTATCTGCCATCGCGGGTTCTAGTTCCTAGAGCAGCCCGCAAAAGCCTTCTGGCGAGACACTGCTACATAACATTAGGGGACATAAGGAGTCCTGTAAATACACTATGGACTTAGGCAATTTTAAAGTGTTGCGGGACATTCAGCATGCTGTATCAGTTATTATTATTATCATAACTATCCTCCAACTTGGATTTTAGACGTCCTTAGATTAGATAAATGCTGCCTGCCTCTAACTGACCTTACCATGTGACCGAAGTATGAATGTAACTGACTAGCTTTTTAAGATCATGGGCTTTTTTTGTGTGTCAAAGGCCAAAATTTTTTGCATGCATGAACTTCTTCGCTCAGTAAGTTCTGTTTACACAAATTACAGTACCTGTATTTGTAGAATTGTAGAAGAGAATTACATGACGGGAACTTAAAATAATATTTCTTTTAATATTCCCATAACATCGTTAATCAGTACATGAATTATAAATGATAAATTAAAGAATGGAGTATCATTTTAGGTCTCGACCATCTAAAAGTTTGAGAACCGTCGTTGAAACTCCCAAACCACACAGCGAGGTAAAACTCTTTCTCCCGTTGAGAATCTCTCAGTAGACTTTATCTGATATTAATATTGAATATTCTTTTATAACAGATAGTGATAAGAGTCTTTCTTTACGGCCTGCCTTCTTGTATAGCTTCACTGCCACTCAGGCAGTATTGAATGGACAGCGTTATGCAACTTTCTGAATTCAGAAATTTTCGGGGAGATCTTTGGACGTTGGAAACATGGTTGGGGGGAAGATGGCTTTCCGGTTTTATCTTCGCAATCAAATTATATTTTGTCTTTTTATTTTTTTATGCGTGAAAGGGCTGTACCTTAATTTGAGCAATACACTTAAGATCTCAATGACAAAAATAATATGAGCTTTTAAGTAATCTTTGTCTAGAACTCAAATCTTCAAACTTGACTTTTTGAAGAAGCATTTACACGCTTCCTTTGGTGTCCGGAATCACTTTTTTTTATTCCCTTCTTTCTTTCTTTCTTTTTTTTCATCCATTAAATACCTTTTGGCAGTGTGCTGTTCATCTCATCAGTATTTTATAGGCATTTAAAACGCAACAAATAGTGCATAATAAGCTGGAAGTAAATCGTAATTAATTACGGCAAGTTGTTTATCCTTAAGGTTTAATCATGCATTTAGTCGTTCTCTTAGTTCTCTTAGTTAAAAGAAACAGTTAAGTCAAAGGCCCGGAAACGAATACGTAATTCAAGAGCTGGAGTGCGACGAGGTTCAGAGCAGCGCAATATTCAGTTATTAATGGTAATAATCTACATCTGCCTCATCAAATAAATAAATACAGACAGTGATTTTAGATTTTTGCGCGATTTGGAATTTAATTTAACTAGAAGTCAGACTGACCGGTTCACTCATGAAAGATTGAACCTCTATTTTACATCTTTGCTCAGTGCTTTTTCTTTTGTCAGAATTTAATTAAGTTATGACATCTCTGGGAGAGGACGAATATGTAAAGTCTAAAAGCAAACAGCTCTCTCACCCATGGACTTAACAGAATTAATCACCTGCAAGATGGCATTCGGATGAATTGTTACTGAAAGTTCTTGTGCTAGTCATTAGTTGGTGGTCTTCCTTTGAGAGCCGATAGCTTTTAGTTGATGAATCAGGATGCCGGAGGTTTTGAACGGCTTTTATACAACACGGGTAAACACGCCACGGCACTGATTAGTAACCGAGCTGAATTTAGAGAGACAGAAAGCTAAACTATCATCCTTTGACTAACTGCGCCAGAAAGCCGAAACTGCTGGCGGGTTCCCTTTGGCGTATGTAAATTAGGAAAAGAGAAGGGCCATCGCAAAGGCAGTACTTCCATCTGCCTTATCAAGAGGTGCCGTTCAAAAGGCGATATCTCCACCAGTCGTTTCAAGGGTTGTCGTTGGAAAGGTAAGGTTTTCATTACCCGAAACGAGAGGTATCATTCATAAGGCAATATATATGTATGTGGGTGTGTGTGTGCACTTTTTTTTACATGTTGATACATTGCCCAACATCTTTTTTAGCGGTCAAATTTTTCTCGCGATTTCTCCATCTCGGCCTGTGCCATTCTTCTCTATCGGTCTGGTGTATTCGATTCAACGATATTTCTTTATCTTCCTTTCACCTTTATGCTAATTTTGTTTTCTGTCCTTCTTTACTATATTCTATCTACTCCCTTGGTTTCTGTCTCTATTCTCTTCGCAGGTCACTCGCCTCGCATTTCTTTTCCTTAGTTTACGCATTTGCCAATTCTCTTCTTTTTTCCTCTTCACATCCTTCCCACGGTTTCCCTCTTATGCTTGCACGGGCAATATATCACCTCTTATCTCTCTCTCTCTCTCTCTCTCTCTCTCTCTCTCTCTCTCTCTCTCTCTCAGCGTCTGTCGCCGGATCCCTGCATTGAAGTCTATTTGAAATTTCAGATTCTACACGATCGACGTCTCGGTGATATGCAAATTTACATCCTTTCTTTGTCCTTTACTTGGAATGCAAGCCTCCAGCCTACCCTCTCCCTTTGACAACAAAGACGCCGGGACCAGAGTTGGCTCTTGGAGTAATGTCGTTGCAACGGCTCTTCTCGAGTTGGTGAGATGACTCGTTTTTTCAACGAAGTTCTGGAGTTGGCTGGTAAAGGCGCAGCCTATGCAACGATAACTTTACTTATTGGGCGAGGTATTGCCTTATGGATGATACCTCTCGTTTCGGGTAATGAAAACCTTGCCTTACCAACGACAACCCTTGAAACGAGTGGTGGAGATATCGCCTTTTCAACGGCACCTCTTGATAAGGCAGATGGAAGTACTGCCTTTGCGATGGCCCTTCTCTTTTCCTATTTTACATACGCCAAAGGGAACCCGCCAGCAGTTCCGTCTTTCTGGCGCAGTTAGTCAAAGGATGTTAATTTAGCTTTCTGTCTCTCTAAATTCAGCTCGGTTACTAATCAGTGCCGTGGCGCGTTTACCCGTGTTGTATAAAAGCCGTTCAAAACCTCCGGCATCCTGATTCATCAACTAAAAGCTATCGGCTCTCAAAGGAAGCCCACCAACTAATGACTAGCACAAGAACTTTCAGTAACTATTCATCCGAATACCATCTTGCAGGTGATTAATTCTGTCAAGTCCATCAGTGAGAGAGCTGTTTGCTTTTAGACTTTACATATTCGTCCTCTCCCAGCGGCGTCATAACTGAATTAAATTTTGACAATTAAAAGAAAAAGCACTCAGCAAAGATGTAAAGTAGAGGTTCAATCTTTCGTGAGTGAACCGGTCAGTCTGACTTCTAGTTAAATTAAATTCCAAATCGCGCAAAAATCTAAAATCACTGTCTGTATTTCTTTATTTGATGAGGCAGATGAAGATTATTACCATTAATAACTAAATATTACGCTGCTCTGAACCTCGTTGCACTCGAGCTCTTGAATTACGTATTCGTTTCCGGGCCTTCGAGATAATAAACCAGATTTAACTGTTTCTTTTAACTAAGAGAAAGATTAAATGCATGATTAAACCGTAAGGATGAACAAGTTGCCGTAATTAATTACGATTTACTTCCAGCTTATTATGCACAATTTTTTTTTGCTTTTTAAATGCCAATAAAATACAGATGGGATGAGCAGCACACTGCCAAAAGATATTCAATGGATGGGAAAAAACAAAAAGAAAGAAAGAAGGGAATTAAAAAAAGTGATTCCGGACACCAAAGGAAGAGTGTGAACGCTTATTCGAAAAGTCAAGTTAGAAGATTTGAGTTCTAGACAAAGACTACTTAAGATCTCATATTATTTTTGTCATTGAGATCTTAAGTGTATTGCTCAAATTAAGGTACAGCCCTTTCACGCATAAAAAATAAAAAGACAAAATATAATTTGATTGCGAAGATAAAACCGGAAAGCCATCTTCCCCCCAACCATGTTTCCAACGTCCAAAGATCTGAACGAAAATTTCTGAATTCAGAAAGTTGCATAACGCTGTCCATTCAATACTGCCTGAGTGGCAGTGAAGCTATACAAGAAGGCAGGCCGTAAAGAAAGACTCTTATCACTATCTGTTATGAAAGAATATTCAATATTAATATTAGATAAAAGTCTACTGAGAGATTCTCAACGGGAGAAAGAGTTTTTCTTCACTGTGTGGTTTGGGATTTTCAGTTACGGTTCTCAAACTTTTAGATGGTCGAGACCTAAACTGATACGCCATTCTTAATTTATAATTCATGTACTGATTAACGATGTTATGGGAATATTAAAAGAAATATTATTTTAAGTTCCCGTCATGTAATTCTCTTGTACAATTCTACAAATACAGGTACTGTAATTTATGCAAACAGAGCTTACTGAGCGAAGAAGTTCTTGCATGCAAAAAATTTTGGCCTTTGACACAAAAAAAAGGCCTATGATCTTAAAAAGCTAGTCAGTTGCATTCATACTTCGGTCACATGATAAGGTCAGTCAGGGGCAGGCAGCATTTATCTAATTTAAGGATGTCTAAAATCCAAGTTGGAGGATAGTTATGATAATAATAATAACTGATACAGCATGCTGAATGTCCCGCAACACTTTAAAATTGCCTAAGTCCATAGTGTATTTACAGGACTCCTTATGTCCCCTAATGTTATGTTGCAGTGTCTCGCCAGAAGGCTTTTGCGGGCTGCTCTAGGAACTAGAGCCCGCGATAGCAGATAGCTGGCTGAATGTACAACAATAGAGAGGCTCAGGTCCGAGACGAAACACCGAAGGTCGCACCTGCCTCTACTCTCGAAGACAGATTCTTAAAGGTACTTCCCAGGCAGAAGGATTCATAGTCGCCGTAGGTGATTTTATAGCACATTCAAGAACGCATTTCATCATGCTACCTGTCTTTATGATTTAACAATACTTAAATCTTCCGTGCATTTGCGAAACCTGACTAAAATCTATTATGTGATTATATAATCCGTCATAATGAAGTCAGTTCAGTGCACTTTTATATATATATATATATATATATATATATATATATATATATATATATATATATATATATATATATATATATATATATATGTCATATTTCATTTATGCCACAGTTAAATAAACTACGTTTCTTAGTAAATCTAAGATAATTCCCAGTATATATATCTGTACTGATCATGAAAGGAATGCTATTGTGAAATCTCCGTTTGGTCAACCCAGGCGCAGACGTCATCAATAAGTACCTGTGTAGTGCTTTAAGACAGTGTGTCATCATACATTCGCATGCGTTTGCATAGTTTGCATAGACTCAGCGTTCTCTTTCTGATCAGGGTTGAAGGCAAAGTCACGTAGCGTGGGAAGTCCTTGGAACGAGGTCATATGTTTGTTCGTGTGTGTGAATCTTAGTCTTGCTATGTAAAAGTGTGAAAGCTTAGATATTAGATCGGCATCGGAGATCATCCTGTGCAGACCAATTGTATTCTTTTTGTATAGTCTTTTATACCAAATACAAGAAAAACTACTATGGAGTTTGTCTGAAATCCTGCAGAATATTGGTCTGATCTTCCAAAAACAGTCTTATTCTACGGCCATGGAGAAAGTTAAGATGTCACAAACCAAACTCTGAGTTCCAAACACAGTCCTTATAACCAAACACAGAGGGAATTTCTGATGAAATACCCCCACAACATATATATATATATATATATATATATATATATATATATATATATATATATATATATACAGTATATATATATATATATATATATATATATATATATATATATATATATATATATATATATATATATATATATATATACACACACACACATATTTGTGTGCTTGTATAGAGAGTAAGTATTACTTGTTTTGAAATTATTAAAACATTCTTATACAGTCATGAAGAATTGTTGATTTTTTTATTATTAAAAACCAGACACAACCGTGCATAAAACGCTGAGGTAAATGGTGAAGTATAAACAATGGTACAGACGTCCTGCTGATGAGGCTACGATTCCCTTGCGTGAAAATCGGTAGGTCTATGGAATTTCAAGTAATGGCCTCATCCTAGCTTTGATTCAGTAGTTAGAACTTGAATGCGGCAGTGACTGCAGTCTCTCTCTCTCTCTCTCTCTCTCTCTCTCTCTCTCTCTCTCTCTCTCTCTCTCTCTCTCTCTCTCTCCCCAAAGTGAAAAATCTTTAGGCAACCACGGACTAGTAGGGCATTCGTAGCTGTAAATATTGTTGTTTCACAGATTTAGTGTACATCGAAAAATATTCCTCATTCAGTATAATTCTTCAATCACTCAAAGTCACTATTGGAACCAGCAAGAAAGTCCGAATCATATTCAGTTTTTTCGATTGTCCAGTAGTAATATTTAAAGGTGAATTTAACTCTGTGGTCCTATGCATATTAAAAAAGAGTTCCTCATCTTTTTTAAGACTGGCCACACCTGGTAACCACTACAGCCATTCTTGGAACGTTTCCGAAGAAAGATGAGGTCTCTCTTATCCTTACTTCATGGGAAAATTTACTTGAAGGGTGTTAGAAGATTCCATTCCTTTAGTAAAGAGCTCGAGTTTTCGTACTGTTTTACTTCTTTCTTGATTGTTTACATTTTTTTTTCAGATATTTTCGATTTTCCCTCTCAGTTGACAGAACTCGACTTGATTTGTGTGGTACCTTTCGAGTACCGCACCCACTTGTGTTCTTGATGGAGACATCCCAATTTTTCTTTTATCTTTGAAAGTGGCTGGTTTTTTCTGATGCTAATAAATTACGTTATTATCCAATAATAAATTATGTTATTGTCTACTAATGAAAATATTAATGAAGAACATTCTTTGTCTCTTATAGACTGCACCTCATTTTATTGAGGGGAAAAAGGTTGATTTTAGAAATGCAAAATATAAATACAAACAGAAAACATGAAAGTGTATACTTCTCACCATTCTGTTTTTCATAATTTCATTCTCTTTTCATAAACATTATTTTTTTCTGCTGGATTTGGGCAAGGTAGGAAAATACAAGAAAACATAGAAAAACGAAAGACAGATTTAGAGGTAGACAGAAAAGTTAAACCTTAAATTGCTAGGTAGAGTGGAAGAGAGAAAATAGCTTAATAATATCTATTGCTGAGATTCTCCCGACTATACTTATAGATTTCAGATTTGCTGGGTCACACAAAAATTATGCAGTTTTGTTTTGTGTAGCATTTTGTTCCTTAGGGTCGCTAAAATTCTTTGTAAATGTCAGTTAATCTCGATTTTTTCTGGTATTGGAGTGCCCTAAAACATGCACAGTTATACCTCATTAAATTTGGGCTACTAATTATCCAATACTCATTCACTATATATGTTAGTTTCACCTCCGCATTGCGTAAGGATTGGGTCTGAAAAATTTTTTTCTTTCTCGTTTTCGGCACAAGTTGACTTTTTTTTGTCCCATTGCACAAATGATTTGCAGTGATGAAGGGATTAGGTAAAATGTTATCCTTTTAATAATTAGTAGCTTTCAAAATGGTAGCCTCATTTCAGAGCAAAAATGTCAAAACTTTCTAATTATAAAATGGTTACCCGGAAGTCATATTACGATGCAGTTATTATTCAAAGAGTCAACTTTTTCTCATAATATTTAATTGGGTAGTAATTCATGTAAGTTTTAGAAAATTTATATGAAAATAATAATAATAATAATAATTATAATAATAATAATAATAATAAAACTTAGTCCAGTGATTCAAGTTGCGGTAACATACGAACAATAACAACTCTGATAATATGGTAGTAATGTCACAGTAATATTAAGAAATGATCTGCCCAGTTCCTCATGTATAACAATACCACCACAATAGCATCAGTAACCGTATATTGCCAAATCCCCTTTATTACATGCGCGGAGGAGAGCATCAGTGCATTATCTCCCGTAACATTCTCGGCCACAAGGAAATCGCAGCAAAGGAGACAAAGGTTTATTATGCTCCAGCGAGCAGCTCATAAATCGCCAATGCTCGTGGCTTATCAAGAATTACAGCAGGTCTAAACAACAAATGCTCGATTCAGGATCGCTTAATGGCGCGGCATTCTTCCGAAAGAATGCAATCCGACATGCGCAGAGGAGAGCAATCGGATATGTTGCAAAGACATAAACATAAGCAACGGGGTGTTATAAAAAAAAAAATAGCCTGACTTGCGTAGTGTGATGCAACCTGATTTTCTCGGTAAAAGACATCGTGACGAACACAAGGGAAAACAACTCCTGACTTTCTAAATGCGTTTTCCTCGAATACAGGGAAGTAAATTTAGGAAACGAAGAGATAAAATTGGATGTTTCAGTTTCAGTTTTAGCACATTCGCCAGCAGGAAAGAATTAGGTGGCAGAAACGCTAATGAATTCAGTCATTACTCTGTTTATAAGAACTAGATTTTTATATTGTAAAAATAAAAAATATAGATGTTATATAGAGTAAATAAAAAATACAAAAGTGAGAGAAAAGACGTATAATCGTCTGGATATTTTGAATTTGAAATGCAAATTTCTTAGTGGAAAGAGCAAGGCTACGGACGGTAAAAATTCATACTAGTTTACAGCGGTAATATCCGTAAAAAGGAAAAGGTCAAAAAACGAAGAAAAGTTAACATTTTATAGATTCTCCGAATAAATGACCTGACCTAACGCAACAGTAGGGCCATATTTCTGTCACGTCATTGTCATATTAGCAGAGCATTTGGAGTGGTACAGTGAACGTCAGTATATAATGGAAATAGCAAGACCATTAGTGATTACGAAGAGATGCTGTTAAAAGTGTATAAATCGCTAAAAGTTTCAGAAAGTTACAAAAGTAACATTGTCATGAAATCGTATTGTTTATAGCGTACGAAAAGGCTTTTATTGCAAACTGCAAATGAGCTGTAGACCTCAGTTACGCCCGATGCAAGTGTGTCACTTGTCTTCCATACCCCCCAAAAGCAGTCATCCTCAATTCCTTCCTTTCCTTTAAATTATAAGTTTATATATATGTATATATATATATATATATATATATATATATATATATATATATTATATATACATATATGTGTGTGTATGTATAAATTGGTGTTGCGCTTAGTTACAAATACTAGCATGAAGACGTAACAGCAGAACTCAGAAGGCATGTAAACAACAATTAAACAATTTTTTGCTAATATGGAATGTTTGGTGAATCCCTAAAAATAGGGAAAAAACGCAGTAAACCTGCCAGCACTCACGACAACTTTTAGTCGATAGAAACGTCGACCGTAGCTTGCCTTAGCAAATTCTTTAACTTTATTTTAGAGATGCAAGGAGACTGGAAGGAGACAGAGATAAAGAGAGAAATATGAAATCCAGATAAGAAACTTACATTGTTCGTCGAGTCGAAATTCCAGAAATACTAAATGCTTGAAGGCAAGATATTGTCGGAGAAGAATTGGTAATTTCCGTTGACCATGATTCCCAAATGTCTTGACCCACTTTGAACATTCTCCTCCAATTCTAAAGCATAACCTCTCTCTCTCTCTCTCTCTCTCTCTCTCTCTCTCTCTCTCTCTCTCTCTCTCTCTCTCTCTCTCTCTCTCTCGTCAGCAATGAGTCTGGTCGGTTTTGCTAAGTAGATGCTTGTATCTTTAAAAAATATGATTTTAGTGAGAAAAATTGTATTTATTTATGTTTTTTGAGTAGGGTTTCTTTCCCGAGATCCCGATCATATTTAGCCCAGTTTTGTTTCCCGGGATTTGGTTTCAAATCCCGGGATTTCCGCTTTCATATTTTTTTTATAATTTACATTCAAATTTGCTGCCAGTTGTACAGCCATTCTCTAGTCAGATGTCTTCAGACGCAAAAATGGCAATAACCAACAAACTTCAGGCAGCAATAGAACAGGCTCAAGGTACAAACAGAAGGTAATATGGTTTCCGACATGTTGGGAAAGAATTCAGTTTATTTGAGGCAACGGAAGAGAGGACACATAATTTGGAGAAGATATTTCAGGCCCTCCACTCCGTGCCACCAACTTCAGCTGAAGCTGAAAGGGCTTTCTCAGCTGCTGAGCTTTTCATTACCAAACTAAGAACAAGGCTGACAGACAAAAGTACTGAATGCTTATGCTTCCTGAAAAGTTATTTCATGAACAACAAAGCCTGAATTCACAAAAGGATAAGGGCCAAGAACTGTTATCTGCTATTCCCTATGAACTGTGATGAGCTTAATGTTTCTCATGTATTGAACAACAAAAGGACTTTGTTATGGTGCGTATCATTTTACTCCTTACTAAGTTAGTAAAATCATATAATTCATATCAATCTCTGTTCAAACTTCCAGTTTTAAACAGGATAAATTACCAGTATATACCGTAAAGATTTCCTCAGTTGAACAAAAATGCATATTATGTGTGTGTTTGTGTGTGTGTGTGTGTGTGTTCGATGTAATATTGTTTATCACTAAAGGTTGGGGATGAAGGAACACCGAGATATCAAAAGTACTGGCGAAACATTACTGCCAGACGGACAAGGTTTGGTCATTACATATCGTACATGATACATATTGGAATGGCATACATTTAATACATTAGAGAGGTATATAAATGGACATGAAATACAAAAGAATGTAATACATATACTGTATATAAAGGTTCATATATCATACTGAATATGTCTTTCATGTACCTACAGGATGAAATTCAACAAGTACCATGAGATAATGATTTTCATAGGGTATTTGTTGTTATGCGTAATCCCGGGATTTCCTGGGAAGGATCAAACTTGTTCCGAAATCCCCGGATACTGAAAACCTCGTAAAACAAGAAACCCTAATTATACTCCCCATTTCCTGTATAACTACAACAACACCAGTATTATATAATAATAATAATAATAATAATAATAATAATAATAATAATAATAATAATAATAATAAAAAAAAATGCCCAACTGGAAAGCCCAGCTCCCGATGAAGTCCGTGGATACTGGCTCAAAAACTTCAAGGCCCTACACCCATGATTAGCAGAACAACTCCAGCATTGTATCACAAACCACCAGGCACCCAAATGGATGACCACAGGGAGAACATCGTTAGTACAGAAAGACAAGAACAAGGGGAATATAGCAAGTAACTGCAGGCCTATCGCCTGCCTACCAATAATGTGGAAGTTACTAACAGGTATCATTAGTGAAAGGCTATACAGCTGCCTAGAGGATACAAACACCATCCCCCACCAACAGAAAGGCTTCAGAGGGAAGTGTAGGGGCACAAAAGACCACCTCCTAATAGATAAAATGGTAATGAAGGATAGTAAGAGAAGGAGAACAAACCTGAGCTTAGTATGGATTGACTACAAGAAAGCCTTTGACCTGATACCGCACACGTGGCTAATAGAACGCCTGAAAATATATGGGGCAGAGGAAAACACCATCAGCTTCCTTAAAAATGCAATGCGCAACTGGAATACAGCACTTACAAGCTCTGGGATAAGACTAGCAGAGGTTAACATCAGGAGAGGGATCTTTTAAGGCGACTCACTGTCCCCACTACTCTTCGTAGTAGCCATGATTCCCATGACAAAAGTACTGCAGAAGATGGATGCTGGGTACCAACTCAAGAAAGGAGGCAGCAGAATTAACCATCTGATGTTCATGGACGACATCAAGCTGTATGGTAAGAGCATCAAGGAATAGATACCCTAATCCACACTGTAAGGATTGTATCTGGGGACATCAGGATGGAGTTTGAAATAGAAAAATGCGCCTTGGTCAACGTACAAAAAGGCAAAGTAACAAAGACTGAAGGGATAAAGCTACCAGACGGGAATATCATCAAACATATAGACGAGACAGGATACAAATACCTGGGAATAATAGAAGGAAAGGATATAAAACACCAAGAGATGAAGGACACAGTCAGGAAAGAATATATGCAGAGATTTAAGGCGATACTGAAGTCAAAACTCAACACCGGAAACATGACAAAAGCCATAAACACATGGGCAGTACCAGTAATCAGATACAGCGCAGGAGTAGTGGAGTGGACGAAGGCTGAACTCCGCAGAATAGACCAGAAAACTAGAAAACACATGACAATACACAAAGCACTACACAAGAGCAAATACACGAAAGGAAGTGGGGAGAGGGCTACTAAGCATAGAGGACTGCATCAACAACGAGAGCGGAGCACTGGGGCAATATCTGAAAACCAGTGAAGATGAGTGGCTAAGGAGTGCATGGGAAGGACTGATAAAAGTAGACGAAGACCCATAAATATACAGAGACAGGAGAATGAAAAACAGAGCAGAGGAATGGCACAACAAACCAATGCACGGACAGTACATGAGACAGACTAAAGAACTGGCCAGCGATAAAACATGGCAATGGGTACAGAGGAGAGAACTCAAGAAGGAAACAGAAGGAATGCTAACAGCGGCACAAGAACCAGATATGTCCAAAGAACAATATATGGAAATAACATCTCACCCATATGCAGGAAGTGCAATATGAAAGACGAGACCATGAACCACATAGCAAGCGAATGTCGGGCGCTTTCACATAACTAGTATAAAAAGAGGCATGATTCAGTAGCTAAAGCCCTCCGCTGGAGCCTGTGCAAGAAACACCAGCTAGCTTGCAGTGATAAGTGGTATGAACACCAACCTGGGGGAGTGTTCCAATAGGTCAGACGTGACGTTGATTGACAGAATCAAGAAGAAAGTATCACTCATTGATGTCGCAATGCCATAGGACACCAGAGTAGGTGAGAAAGAAAGAGAGAAAACTGGTAAGTATCAAGACCTGAAAATCGAAATAAGACGGACATGAAATATGCCAGTGGAAATTGTACCCATAATCATAGGAACACTAGGCACGATCCCAAGATCCCTGAAAAGGAATCTGGAAAAACCAGGTGCCAAAGTAGCTCCAGGACTCATGCAGAAAAGTGTGCTACTAGAAACAGCGCACATAGTGAGAAAAGTGATGGACTCCTAAGGAGGCAGGATGCAACCCAGAACCCCACACTATAGAAACCACCCAGTCGAATAGGATGACTGTGATAGACAAAAAAATAATAATGTTAGTAACAGTAATAATAATAATTAAATAAGTCTAGTCAAATTACAATTTATGAACTTCCGACAAAGGTGCGCCTGTGATGTCTAAGACCAAGTTGCTACGGGGTTTCACTGAAGATTATATGCTTTTATTGCACCGCTACCCAAGGCCTTGCCGCCATAATTTTCAGGTCAGTTAATATTTTGTTGGTTCTTGAACTTGAATAGAGTTTCTAATATCAAATTATATTCTACGTTAGATCTGTCGTTATTTTGTTACAGATAACTGAATTATCTAAACCTAATTTAAGAACAAAGGGAATAATCGGGATTCCCGATTATTCCCTTAGTTCTTAAATTAGGTTTAGATAAATCAGTTATAACTGTAATAAAATAACGACAGATCTAACATAGAATATAATATGATATTAGTCACTCTATTCAGGTTCAAAAACAAATAAAATTGATCTGATAATTATGGCGGCAAGGCCTTGGGTAGCGGTGCAGTAAAAGCATAAAATCTTTAGTGAAACCCCGCAGCAATTTGGCCTTAGTCGTCCTTGACGCATCATTTTAGAGCAGTCAGTGACATTCTGATCAGCTCATCTCAGGGGCACAAACAACGCCACCTGAGGGTGAACTGTTCCAGTGAAAATGTGGGAAATCGGGACAGATGGTATAAATTTTCGCTAATTGGGAAGAGATCCCTTGGGGTGGCTTATGATTGAAAATTGATAAGCATATGAGATAATAATACAACTTTCTTTGTAATTAGTGTATTGAAAGTGATATCTTTATCCTTTTTTAGTGATAGCTGTTTTTATTTATCTCGTGGCCTCGAAAATGGGTAATGGTCACAATCTTTTGGGTGAAATAATCACAGGAGTATAGTATGGGGAACCTTCCAGTTAAATTGCACAGTAAACGTCACCGTGGCGTTCTTTAATGAAAATACCTTTTGCACGTGGCACAGAGTAACAATCTAAATGATCCATAGAAGCAGTAAAAATTCCAAATAATACCAGCAACACTATTAATAACAGCGGTAGCAACTGACTCGATAACAATTGGGAAATGATTCCTTCCTTCTGCTCGTGCTTCAGTGATAATAAAACATACCAGTCACCCCGTATCTTACGCTGAGGGAGGCAACATTCTGTATTCCGTCTCATAACATTCGTCTACAAGAAATCACAGTAAGGGAGGAAAAGTTTGTTATGCTCCCTCGAACAGGACATTCGTTGCCAATGCTCATGGCTTATCGAGAATTACAGCTGGTTTCAGCAACAAATACTCGATTCAGGGAATACCTGATAGCATGGCATTGTTCCAAAGGCATGGAACTCGGCATACACAGAGATGTGCAACCCGTCATGAGCAGGGGAAGGCAAGCGGATGTGTTCCAGAGATAGGGAACTCGGCATTATCCCAAAGGCAATCCGAATTGCTCAATATAATTGTTCAACCAGATTTTCCCGTGAAGGACAAACCAACGTACACAATGTAAAACAATCGAACATGCGCTATACAAGACAGCGCGATTTCGAAGGGAAGAAACACGCAATTAGCAGTAAAAGGGAACTTTATTTCCCCAAGCAAAGAAAATCCGACATGCGCGAAGCCTCTGGAGAGAATAGCGAAGTATAAATAGAACACGTCTGGCAGGATTTTGCCAGTGAGGTCAGACCAGTAAATTCCTTATCGGTCAAAATAAGGAGGAGGTAAACACAACAATAAATCGGCTTTACACCGAATGGATTTGTTTGTCTCTGTGAAATGTTCCTTTCGTCAAAGTGACTCAAACTAAGGTGGGAACTTCCCTTGCATTGCATATCAGATATTACAAGTTATGAAGGAAATCTTTCCACTGCTGAGTTGGGAAATATTTATCGCAAGAAACGTAAAGTAACAAAGTTGAGTTTACAGGCAATAGTTTTTTAGCCTTTGCGAAGGAAATTGTTGATAAATAGCTACTTGCACATCAGTTCGTTTTCTCCCAATCTATAAATGAATTGTTAAGTATCACATACCTTCGGGGAAATGAGATCATTGCCTTGCATTAATTCAAAACAGATAGTATCTTGAATTTATTTAAAATTTACTTAATTTCAAACACTCCCTTATTGCCTGAAATGCTCATCATTCTTTCTGAGATACATTTTGAATTTGGTTAATAATGTTGATTCTTCTCATTCTCATTCTGAATCCACTTCAACTCTGTGGCAAGGCTTCCACTCTTGACTTTTAGGAAGATATTATTTTGATCATCGTACAACTTTTTTTTTTTTTCCTCGTTTACGTCCGGCTTCGCCTTTTTATACAGATACCGCCAGTTCAATCCTTTATTCACTATTGACTTCTACTCTGCGCTTCCCGAATCATTTAACCTGTGCCCAAGGTGGAAGAAGAGTAAGGTGAGTTCGTGAGAGAACGAGTTTTGCGTTTTCCTGCGCAGTGACGTCACTTGGAACCCAGCTGAGTAAGTGGCAAGAGGTTCATTGACTCGCACTGTTTTGGAGGGAATTCGCCGATCTTTTAACATTTCAATCAGCTGACAAGAGACAACGAAGATGGTGGTATGTTCTGTGTTTGGTTGCGATAATCATGATCGCCATTGCCAAGAAAAAGGTATTTCACTTTGCAAAACTTAAGTTAATCTGTTCAAAAGGAAAGATGATTTCAACGTGAAGAATGCAAGAATATGCTCCATTCATTTTGTCCCTGCTGATACTGGAGAAAGCCATAGACATATACTTTTAGATTATCATCCTAAAAATGCACACCAATTGAAAGATACTGCTGTGCCTACTCAACAAAGGCTATAACTCCAGGTAAATATTGTTTATTTGCTATATCAATAGAAGAGTATTTTAGTTGGCTTAGCCTGTTTTGGAACTGAAATTATGTAACAGAGAGAGAGAGAGAGAGAGAGCCAATTCAATATTTCTCAAATGAAAATGGTTTGGTTTATTATCAGCTGACTTTGAATACAAAATTTTGATTAATTTATTTATAAGGCATGTTTACTGTATAAAGCTTACGATTCAGATCTTTGTATGCCTTCTTTTTGTATAATTATTTTATTTTATAAGCCTATATCTATGCAACACCTTTGCTTGATGATTGATATAATTTTCATGAAAGTGATTTTGCTTAAGCCTATTATCAACTCTCTCATATTGTTTGTTAACTCTTTGTTGCTATTAGGCCCATTGCTATAAACTAAAATACCTAGGCTTACAGCATATAAGCGCATAGGTCTAGCCTAGATGTTTTTATGGGACAAGGAAAATTTATGACAAGATTCTCTCTCTCTCTGTGTTTTTGTCAATTCGTGGGTTAATAGTACATTACCTAAGCTAGATTCCTCCTCCTGAAGAGCTCGCTGAAAAGGCCTCCCTGAACTTGGCTGCTAAAGACAGTTTTTTTTTTTTCTTGTAGACAATTATAGGAGTCATTTTAGGGGAGCCCTTCAGGCAGATATATCTAGCTAAAGTGAATTAACTATAGTAAGTAGGCCTAATATTATGACCAAAACCCTTCATGATTTTCAGTAGGCATATATAAAATTATATATCGATATAGGCCTAGGTCTTTATTAGGTTAAGTAAAACTCACGACAGAATTCTCTCTCTCTCTCTCTCTCTCTCTCTCTCTCTCTCTCTCTCTCTTCTTATTCTTACTCAAGTAATATATTATTTTATCCTGGTTGCATTTCATTTACAGTAGGCTATATGACAATATTTTTTCTTCTCCAAAGGGAAATATCATTTTATCATATTATTACTACTTAATAATGAACTAATTAAATTATAAAACAATGCAATAGTGCCCTATGGCTAGATATGCATTGCAGTAATATTTGACCGTGAGTAGTTCTGGGTTCCGTTTGACGTCACTGACTCGTCTCGAGCTGCGCGTGGTTCCACCTGTTCTTCCACCTTGCCTGTGCCTTTTCAAAACCAGATCTCTTTCGTTGACAGACACTTACATAGCCTATTAAATTTTTTCCCGGTCTTTCTCTTCACTGTTGAAAAACACCTACCAAAATGATTACAGTAATCAACAAACTTTTAGAAGAAAATCAACACTCCATTATAAATGGACACGATAAATGCTCACTCCTGCGAAGTCGTTGTAGAAAATTTACTTTGATTTCTTGAAGTTGGATTTTTGCTTATTTGTTCTCTTTTTCACACACCTCCCCCCCTCTCTTTTCATGAATGGTTCTTGGAGGTTTTGCCATAAAAAAAAAATTATTACTTCACCCAAAGAAAAGAATCTTAGTTAGGCGAGATACCTCTGTCCATACTGTCCGGTTTCTGTTCACAGAGCGTGCTATTTACCAATCAATTGAAGCACCAGAGTACTCTCGAATAAGGACTCTCCATTTACTTTTATTAAAGTCAGGCTCTCCACAAACTTCCATTTAACTAAGGCTCTCAGTTTCCTTCATCTAAGTGGGTCTCTTCACTGACTCTCATGAAGTAGAGTTGTCCATATGCATTTATATTAGGAAGTATCTCGATTGGCTTTGAGACACATAGAACTTTACTTTTATTCGGATTTCATGATATAATTGAATCAAAGCTACTTTCTCAACAGTAGTCTGAGCAGTGGTAAGTTGCTCTGTTGCTGAATGAAATGACAAATTAGTGACGTTTCCTCTTCCTTCCTCTTCGTATAGGGATCGGGAATGTTACGATTTCTTAGTTTTTTGTACAGAAGTACACGTAAATTCTTACTCAAATTACTAGATTTAAGTGGGTATTTTGATGAGAGTATAAGTTTCATTACATGCATGGCTTTTGAAGTTTACATACAAATTTGATATTCTGCTTATGTAAAGCCGGGGTCACAATTTAGGCCAAACCTATGTAAAACATAACGAGAGTGTATCAACAAAGGCAGGAAGATAAAGGCCTAATTTGCAAAATACAGCGGAATTTGCAGTTGTCTGTATTTCATTTACCGTTTCCTTTCAGAAAAATTGTGAGCCCACACTTTTTTATTATCTACTTTTTTTTCTTTGGCTGGAAGAAGCTTCAACATTTGCGAATCTAATACTCTATTGCAGTGTAAAGAAACTAATACAATCTCTCTCGAACTGGGTCCTCGCTGGATTCTCTGTAATCAGCTCATTTGGCT
>NC_089783.1:15421781-15461781 GCF_040412425.1 Macrobrachium rosenbergii | reverse complement strand
TTGATAAATTAACTTTTGTGATTTAACTCAAGAATTAATTAAATTTTGTGTTGTTTTCAAGTAATAGTAAATTTTTCAGATTGTGAATTCTAATTATAAATTTTAAATTTAAAAATAATTTTTTATTTAATTTTTTTTTTCTTTTAAAACCGTTTCATTTATTGACCACCAGTGAATAGGATTAGTTGTGTGCATAAGGCAAAGTGATAAATATGTCTTCTTCCTTTAGTTTTGCTGAAGTGAATTAAGACCAGGGAAACAGTTAAAGTTGTTTGATGGAGTAATGCCCTTTTGCTCTAGTATATTTCTTGTTTAATTGTTGATACCTCACACTTGTTTTGATGAACTTAGTTTGATTTTTCATGTGATTAATAAGCTTTTTAAGGGATCTCTGTTACCTTTAGAGTACTCAGGGGTAATTTTTATTGTTATGAGAGTTCAGGTATCTGGCTGAAGTATGGTAAATTTTTGAATTCTGTGATTAGTTGTGTAATAACCAGGTACTTGAAACACTTCCTGACAATATATATATATATATATATATATATATATATATATATATATATATATATATATATATATATATATATATATACATACATATATTGAGATAGTCTATATTGCCTGATGTACATAATAATGCATATATATATATATATATATATATATATATATATATATATATATATATATATATATATACACACACACACACACATACACACGCATGTATGTGTGCATCGGGCAATATAGACTATCTGAATTCTTTTCAGGTCCCTTTTCACCCCAAAAATGAGAAATGTTAAGGTGAATATTAATCAACGTAAAATTTCAAAAGAAGAATGGCACAGTACAAGTCTAATGTATAAGCCATTAGAGTATATTTCAATGTTTATTTTTTTATTTTTTAGAATATTAGAGAAATAAGTTATTTATTTAGTGATTCTAGTTCGTAATTTTCTAATGACAAAAGAATATAAATTAAAACTGAGAGCTGATCAAATTCAGTTTTTTCTCTATCCATAACAACCAACAATGAGGAAAACTATTCCAGTTTAGGATATCTCAACAGAGGCTCTATTTAACAATAAATACTCTCTTGTTCCATACAGAGTATAGGGCTATCTTTTCTGGCTGCCTTTTACGAATTTTATTTTTCTAATTAGGTGTTATTAGAGATAAGATTTAAAATGCAAGTTCATGCACTGAGAACTCTTTCCAAAAGAAAGTTTAGCAGGATGGAAATAACGAGAGAGGGAGGACTGCTCTATGCTTATGTTAAAAATGTTTCACTAATTGCGTTTGTAACTCTGATGTTTGTAAAATGAAAATCTCCAAATGCGTGTAACAAGTCAAACATTTCATGGATTAGTTGTATATGTAATTGCATTTGTTTTTCTGCTTTTTGTGAAGGAAAAATATCCAAATATAAGAAGTAATTCAATGTTTAGACAATTTTAATTTATTTTTATTGATAAGGAGTGCAGCTTCCGTTTTCCTAAGATGCACTTTTTTGATGTATTGTGTTAGGCCCACAGTTTTTATCTCTCTCTCTCTCTCTCTCTCTCTCTCTCTCTCTCTCTCTCTCTCTCTCTCTCTCTCTCTCTCTCTCTCTCTCTCTGATAATTGGTGTCTTATGGCCCACACCTGCTGAGTTTTTCATATCTATTAAAAAGACTGAAAATGGAAAGTGTACAAACAGCAAGCCACAAAGCATACTCTCTCCCTGACTGTAAACATTACCACAAGCCGCCATTTTTCTCAGTTAGAGGAAATAATGAAGTTGGATTTCATCTGCTACAATGAGCTGATGCTTGAATATTTTCAAATCAAACTATCTAAGTAAACACGGAGCTTTCATCAACATACTTGAAAGCAGCGTAATTAGCGAACGGTAATTATCTCTTCAGCCGTCTCCTCAAAGAGACATTTGGATCTAATTGCAATGAGAAACAATATTTATGAATGAATTAAAATTTAAATTAACTATCGAGTCAGTTGGAACGTTATCGTACATCACTAAAAGATCGAGCCATTGTATTAGAAATGAGCCGAAGAGATGTTTGCTCAATGTTGATGGTTTTAAGTCTCATATATAATTAGGTAATAAGAGAGCAGAGATCTTTTGCCATGATCACTTGACTGTCAGACGTCCAAAATCAAACAGCCCTCTCAATGAACGACTTAACAAGATCAACAAAACTCGGAAGCTATTCATTCCGCAAGATGGCCTTCGCATGAGTAGTTGACTGAGTTCATGCGCAATTCATCAGCTGGCTCGCTTCACTTTGAGAGCTTCTAGCTTTTAATTGATGAATCGTGTGGGAAGTTGAATACGACTTTTTGCAAATAGGTACATACGCAGTGATGTTATTGATAAACAAGCTGATTTTTGAGAGACAAAAATAAAAAAAGGGAAAAATAGCATCCTTTGACCGACTGCTCCAGATTCGCAGAACTGCCAACAGATCTTTGACGTATATGAATAGTAAATGAGATTTGCCATTACAAAGACAGCGCTTCTACCTATCAATTCAGAGGTGCCGTTGCAAAGGCATTACCTCCGGCTATCATATGGTCAGGTATCTTTATGAAGGCAATGTCTTCCTTAAGCAACACGAGAGATATAGTAACAAAGGGTATGCCTCCACCTGCCATAACAAGAGGTGTTATTGGAAAGACTATACCTCCACCAACCAACTCGAGAAGTGCCGTTGCAAAGACAAGGCCTCAACGAAAATACTTCAAGCTCCAGCCTTCTGTTACATCTTTGTTGTCAAAGTCGTTAGGACAAAGGAAGATGGTAGCCCGAAGGTATGCATTGTAAATAAAGGCCAAAGAAAGGAATGCAAATCTGTTTCTCTCAGGGACATCGATTGTTCAGAATTTGAAATGCAAAATACATTCCAGTGCAAGGCTCTGACGACAGACGTTGGAGACAGACAAACAGACGGACAGTTAAGAGCTAATATACTGCTGCTGCAAAAAGAGACGAATGAAAAGTTGTGGTCAAGAAACGTTGTTGAAAGGAGGAAGATATGCATGCAGGAATATACCAAGGAAAGGGAAGCAAGGAGAGGTAGCAGTGATAAGAAAGGGGATAGGAATCAAGAATGTAAATATAAAAGAATGGGGAATAATAGGAAATAACAAAGTGGCACTAACGTGCAGGAGAGAGGTATAAACATCGAAGGTTCGATTCAAGTAAAGAGACAAAAGAAAAGGCAACATGTCTGCCATAGGATGGGTGTTTCAGAAGATAGAGAAGCCATAAAAAGAAAACACATTCATGCAATAAGTGGAGGGAATACAGAAACTATTTCTTATATTTGACAGAATTCCTAGATTTGTTTCTTAAGCTCTTTTCTCAACTGGAGATAGTTTTCTTACGCCACTGCCCAGCAGGAAAAATGAAAGATGAAGATTATTATTATTATTATTATTATTATTATTATTATTATTATTATTATTATTATTATTATTATTATTATTCAGTAAAAATGTAAAATTACACCGCAACTCTTACCTCACATGCATGTTTGCAATAGAAGTGGTCCTAATTTTTTTTGTGGTAACCGCTATTGCAGTGCTTCACATAATTGAGAATAACGCTGAATGCTCTCCTATGTATATTTCTACGGAAATCATTCACAACTTGAAGAATGTTTTATCTCTAACGATTTAGGCATGAATTGTTTTTGTTATCGCTCTGCAATCGGTCATTTGACCGTTATTCATCATTATTTTTTTCTTCCATTCCGTTTAAACAACCTAATTCTCTTCGATTGGTGTCATCAACTTCTAAATAATGTGTTGATAATAGTTATTTATTACCATGATACTTCTTTACTTGTACAGTTGATTGATTGAGTACCTTTTTCCGAAAGGTCCTGAATTATCAGAAACCAATGAAGAGCCTCTTGGTTTCCTTTAAAACAAATTCAGTTTATTTTGACAACTTTTTTCAGAGATGTACTAAATAGAAAGAATTAGAATGGTAAAACGTAGGCGCAGATGCTGTAATCAGTGATTAATCATCTTCATCGATCCCAGTGCGTTCTCTCTGTAGAATGACGCTGTCATACTCAGCTGGATTCTGTCCGTTAGTGAGAATGGAAATAAATAGTGATGATCACTATACATCTGGGAATGATTGAAGCAAAGGACAAAACTTGAATTTGTTAGTTATTTGTTTTAGTTTCCTTAAGGCCAGAAACGGTAAACTTGCGATTAAACAGAGGAAACGATGAGGGCATAAAACGAGTTTTTACATTAAAATAGAGGAGAGGAACATCATGAAAGGAATTAAAACAGACTAACAATATTCTGAATAAATAAATAAATAAACACTCGTAGATAGATAGATAGATAGATAGGCAGATAGCGTAATCCGTGTTTACAAACGCGAGAGAGGAAAAGCATGCCTTCTTCTGAATTGCCGTCCATATAAATTGCAGAATTAGAAAAGGTGTCAGTTTCTGAATTCTTTGTCAGTCACACCAGATATTCATGAAATATGTTCAGCTGTTCAAGTTTCATCTCTTACCTTTAGAATGTATTTCTTTTGTTATTTTATCTCTAGTTTATTTTAGGGAGCTTCGAGAGTTTTTAAATACATTTATCCCGTAGGGGGGTAGTGCTGCCCGTGCACCTTATGCTTTGCACTGTAGGCATTACTTGAGGTTCGTTGCAGCGTCCCTACTGCCCTTGCTGCAAGCTCTTGCATTCATTTTCTTGTACCTCCGTTAATATTCTCTTCCTTTCGTCTTACTTTCCACCCTTTCCCAACAGTGCGAGGTTTTCCACTTATTGCACCTTTCAAGCCTTTTTACTTTCAATATTCTTTTCATCGCTGAATGACCTCGTAGGTCCCAGCGCTTGGCCTTTGGCCAAAATTCTATTCTCCATTTCCTTCCTAAAATGAATTTAAAGGAAAATTCTATTCAATCAGTTTTGTCACCTCTCCCAACACCTCTCTCAACATATAAACGTTCGTAATGAAAGATCCCTTTTAGATGTTTCTGGTACATTAGTTTTGCAAGGAATAATCCGCTGCTTTAGTAATAATGGAAAATCTGACACTTTTAATGACCGATCTTCAGTCTATTTGTGAATTTTAAGCATTATTAGGGACACTTCCCAAATAAAAAAGTTTTTACTTTAATTATCGTACAGGAAATTCACTGGCTATGAAGTTGAGACCTTTTATAATAAAGTTATGACCTTGAAAATGAGGTTAAAAGCGTCCTTATTAAAGTCAAGTGAACAATCTGAATAATAATAATAATAATAATAATAATAATAATAATAATAATAATAATAATAATAATATAATAATAATAATAATAATAATAATAATAATAATAATAATAATAATAATAATAATAACAAAAACGAAGTGCACTATCAGTATGAAAAAATATAATGAGAATGATCATAAAGTATGATTAGGAATTATCGTTATTATTATTATGATTGTTATGAAAACAAGAATAATCGCAAATTACCGTAATGTAAAGCATAATTATATGATTTATAGTAAGTGTAATTATAAAGTAATGGTGGTATGAATGGCAATAATTTATGCGATGACATTTAGAAAATCATTCTTGAGTTCCTCTTTCTTCATAATATCAATACAATACTATCCTTAAATATAAATGATCCAGTTCCAAAATTATAGAATAAAAAAAATTTACACAAATCGCAGCAACCATCTCCGCATTTCATCCCATTACCTTCCCAGTCTAAAACAATCACAGAGGAAGAAGATGGTTTACTAATCTCCCGCGACCAGGTCAGACGTCGCCATGTTCATGGTTTATCAAGAATTACGGCAGGTCTACAACAAACAAACGATGAAGGGAATACCGGATGGCTTGGCGTTGTTCCAAAGGAATGTAACTCGTCATGTACAGCGAAATGCAACCCGTCATGCGTCATAGCAGAGGAAGGCAATTGGACACTTTCCAGAAATATGCGGCTCAACATTTTCCAAAAGTCAGTTCGATTCGCGCAATGTCAGTGATGCGCTCACAATGAAGGACAAACATTTTCCCAGTGGAGGGCAAACATTTTCCCAATGAAGGGCAAACATTTTCCCAATGAAGGGCAAACATTTTCCCAATGAACTGCAAACATCTTCCAAATGAAGGGCAAACATTTTCCCAATGAAGGGCAGACATTTTCCTAATGAAAGGTAAACATTTTCCCAATTAAAGGATAAATATTTCCCAATGAAGGGTAAACATTTTCCCAATGAAGGATAAACATTTTCCCAATGAAGGGTAAACATTTTCCCAATTAAAGGATAAACATTTTCCCAATGAAGGGCAAACATTTTCCCTATGAAGGGCAAACATTTTCCCAATGAAGGATAAACATTTTCCGAATGAAGGGCAAACATTTTCCCAGTGAATGGCAAACACTTTCCCAGTGAAGGATAAGCGTTTTTTCAATGAAGGGCGAACATTTTCCCAATGAACGATAAACATTTTCCCAATGAAGGGCAAAAATTTCCCCAATGAAGGGCAAACATTTTCCTAATGAAGGGCAGACATTTTCCTAATGAAGGGCAGACATTTTCCCAGTGAAGGGCGAACATTTTCCCAGTAGAGGGCAAACATTTTCCCAGTGAAGTGCAAACACTTTCCCAATGAAGGGCAAACATTTTCCCAACAGAGGATAAACATTTTCCCAAACAAGGGCAAAGAGTTTTCTAATGAGCAAACATTTTTCCAATGGGGACAAACGTTTTCCCAAAGAATTGCAAACATTTACCTAGTGAAAGAAACATTTTCCCACTTAAGAGCAAGTAACATTTTCCCGATAAAATGAAGAACAAACCAACGTACACAATGTAAGGCAACTCAAGAGAGAGTGATTCTTGAAGGTACCGTAAGCAACACGGCACGTAGTTTGAAGTACAAGCCAACCTTATTTTCCCAAAACAAAGGAAACCCCAAATACTTGAGGTTTCTAGGAGAAAATAAGTAGCGAGGTATATCTAGAACACGCCTTTCAAGATTTTAACAGTGAGGTCAGATCACTAAATTCCTTATCGGTCAAAATAAGAACGAGGTAAACACGACAATAAATCGACTTTATCCTGAATGGATTCGTTTGTCTTCAAGGAATGTTCCTGTTGTCAGAATTGGTCAGATTCAGTCATTTATTTTTCTTAAGTTTTCGTAAAATATAGTTTCTATTAAAATAGGTTCTGAACCTTTCGTATCTTTTAATTTAGTAGGTATAGTGTTATTTAAAAAAAAAAAACTCTTGTTCCTTTGTGCTTGTACAAGAACGTTAGTGTGGGAAAACTCACTGTTTGAAGTAGGTTCAGTCGGAAACTGATTTACAGCACCAATGAATGAATATTATCTAATTTTTATAGATTCACATTTTCCCCTCACTAACCCTATTGGAAAGTCTACGCACTCTTTGTTTTGTCGTTCACTGTTACCTTAGCCATGAGACTTCGCATTTCACAGATCTTAAACTCAAGAGTCAACCGGCTTCATCTGTCCATTTCATTCACTTTCAGAAGGTGTGGTGTTGCAAGACCTCTTTTCAGGAGCAGATTTCTTGTAAACTTTGAAATAAAGTCTGTTTAAGGGGTTTTTCTATGATCATACTCAATGTTGGGAATATCTCTGTCATAGTCTCTTTATCAACAAGAGATAATGTTCTGGTATTATCGGTCTATAATATTACCTTTCAAGTTTCTATAACCTCTATTGTAAGAAAAGAAAATATTCCATTGCATGTGTCTGAGGACAAAAAGTTCCATGATTGGCTCTGAGTGGTTTTAACAAATGTGGGAAACTGTTGGACGAAAGTAAAGGCCCCATAAATAGGAAAGTTATTTCTTTTTACTCTTATCAACATTTACATTGTGTGCTTCTTCTCTTTCAGTCCACAAATATTCATCCGAAAGAAAAAGGACTTTCCATTTACTTTTTTATTTCATGATAGAGCTGGCCACAGGCCTCCCTCCCTCTCTCACCCCCATCTAAACAGTAATTAGATTCGGTCTTTTACATTCCCAGTGTAATGATAAATTGCTTCACTGTCGAGGAACGAGGCCGGTTAGTTAAACCTTTACTTCTCATAAATTACCGTATTATAATCAGGAATCTTAATCGTTCTCGGCTCTTTGTACATGCGTGCATACATACAACTTTCACAGGATTATTTTTATGTGTGATTTTTATTTTACTACTCTGTGTCTTATGTACGTGTATACATGCGTCCTGTTGTTTGCATACAAATGTATGATTATACGTAATAAGGTAAAGCTGAGGTCAAAGTTTAAGACAAAACTACTCCCATAAAGATAACGAGAGATTGTTCCAAAAAGGCGCGAGAAGATAAGTTACCTAATTTGCAAAATGTAACGCAATTTAAATTCCTTACATTTCACGTTAATTTTTCCTTTGAAAGGAACAAAGCCTGAGCCCTCGCACTAGTTTTTTTTATGTTAATTTTCTTTATTTAAATGGAAAGAAGCTTAAGTTAGGATTCGCTAATATCAGACAATTCTCGACTACCCCCATAGAGAAGCTAATGTAATCTCTCGCGAACTGGGACCTCGCTATGCTTTCTCTTTGTAATCAGCTCATTTGACTGATAAAATTTTCAAAGCTAATTTAAGTTCAGCAGAAAAAACTTTGCTGGATATTAAAATGCTGATGAGATCTCTAACTTGGCCTCATCTTTTGGGGGGAAACTGGCCAGATAAGAGCTCCTTCTTTTCATGGTCGAATTTAAACTTAACATCGAAAGGTTGCTTTTCAGACGTCTGAAAGGGACCTTCCAACAATATTTTGCTATCCTAGAATTGTAATGTAATTTTTTATTACAAACAGAATTTTGAATAGTGCCTTAGTCCTTATTTTAACTACTTCGTCAGCAAGAAACTATTACCTGCCAGAAGAAAAGAACTCTGCTTATTGCATGGAAATTTTCTAATTAGAAAAGTAAAAATAAAAAAATAAATAAGGGACCAATGAATGGCAATAAGAGTACAAAGACTTTTAGATACCCGATACAATACCAGTATTATAAAAATAATAATCAAAGAGGTTTTGCTACTTTAGAGGAATAAGTGTGACTGCTTACCTAAAGGAGGTGCGCCTTTCTTGTCTAATTTTTTAGTTTATACCTACGTTGTCATAATGACACCAGGAATTGGAGGGTAGCAATACTAGAAATGACTAAGATTTGAACACGATATGATTTTTGTCCCCAACCGCAACTTGAAGTGTATGCGTATGAACTTGAGTGGAACTCAGTGCATTAAGAAAATAGTAATACCTTCAGTGATTAGGCACAGACAATCATGTTGATGACGTTTTTGGTATTGCATCTCTTTCCTGAACATCTTACGCTAAAACTTTTTTCATCAAGTTGGTCAGGCATGGTGGGGGGGTTGCCCAATCCCTCCTTGGATGGGAGGTTTTGAAGGGGAGAGCTGTCGATTACCGGACTAGGGGTGGGCCCAGGCCATCAGTATTCTTGTAGAAAAACGAAATGTATGTTCCTAAGATTTCGGAAACACAAGTATTTATAGTCTATTTTGGGAATTACTCCTTCAGTTGTTCTTTTACTTTCAGTTGCTGTTTATCCTTATAGTCATAAATACAAATCTCCTCAATTCCTGCTTTAAATTTATTCACTGTATTCTAACCACATTATGTTATGTAAATACCAAGACACTACTGGACACAGGTGCTAACAAAAGTTAGGGAGTCAACAAGGTTCTTCGTTGGACTGGTCGGTACCGTTTTCGGCTAGCGCTCTGCAGGGCCCGAGTTCGAATCGCTGACCGACCAATGAAGAATTAGAGGAATTTATTTCTGGTGATAGAAATTCATTTCTCGGTATAATGTGGTTCGGATTCCACAATAAGTTGCAGGTCCCGTTGCTAGGCAACCAATTGGATCTTAGCCACGTAAAATGAGTCTGATCCTTCGGGCCAGCCCTCTCTAGGAGAACTGTTAATCAGCTCAGTGGTCTGGTTAAACTAAGGTATTCTTAGGGAGTCAACAACAATTTATGAATATTATATAAAGAATGTATGAGGTGATTTCACTCAAGTGTTTGACATGGGAGCAGAAAATCTGCCACCAATTACGAATGCATAATGCAGGCGAAAGTCAGAACCGTAGCGAGAAGGGCCTTGTTGACATGAAACTGCCCCAACAAATCCCTGAACTTTATTGCAGAAATAAATGAGAATTGGAAAGAGAGAGTGGAGAGAGATATATGGAGGTCTTAAATCCTGATAGGGAACTTAGAGAGATCGTGACGTGGAGGAAGGGAAGAAATGATAAATGCTTCAAGATTAGATATTGTCGCAGAAGGATTAGGAATTTCCGGGAAATATATCCAAAAATGCCTTGACCCTCTTTGAACGTCGCTCACAGATCCTAGGGTATAACTATTCATTCTCTCTCTCTCTCTCTCTCTCTCTCTCTCTCTCTCTCTCTCTCTCTGTTTGCCAAGTTCTTGTTTTAACATTACTTAGCCTATATAGTTGAAATGTTAAGTTTATATTTGTATAGTTGCATATTTATATCTCATGGGAAAAACTGAGTTCATTCTTGCTCTGCATAATTGTAATATATCCTTTTATGTTAACCAACTTCAGTAATAATAATAATAATAATAAGTAAACGTATGTATAGATATTAGTGATCGACTCGTTTTTAGAATAAATGACGCAACTTAGGAAATCCTTTCTAATAAGAACTAAAGTGCGCATTTGGAGGGCTTATATTATTCAATGCAGAGCAGAGAATACAGACATCTTAATGCAATATGGTTTTGATAGTGTATTGTAGTAGCTGACCAGGTTATTTAGGGCGTGTGATAAAAAAAAAGCTTCCAAAGGAAAGGATGAGAGGAGTTATTGTTTTTATTTCCTACAAGGAACTGTAATTATACGAAATGTAGGAAATACCGTTACTTAGCATTATAACTGTGCAAGGTATCGACATTGACAGTGGCGGAAAACTGTTGGCGGTAGTTATACCGTTACAATAATTCTTTAAATATACGGAGGTAGTGATAACGTCATAATTCATAGTAAAAACTGACGGTATCGATAGTAGTACGTCTTAACAGTACAGTTTTATTAACTACTTGAGTATTCCTTAGACCAGGGGTGCACAACCTTTTGGGCTTCTCGGGCCACATCAGCAAACATATATCTAATCGAGGGCCACTAGATTTTACGTAAAATATAATAAATAGTTTGTAGATGTTTTAAGGGTAAAAAAAACAGTTGCTCACCTGTTTTGTTTTAATGAGATTTTTGACAGTGAGATTCATGCACAAGCTTTTTATGTTAGGGTGGAAATTTGTGGTTGCCAGTCTTAAAGCAGAGTGCAGATTTTGATCTCTTAACCTGCTGCGAATATTTGATTTGTTCTGGAGGAGCAGACTAAATGTTTGTTCACACATGTAGGTAGAGTCAAGTAAGCTTGCATAAATAGCAGCTTTGTTTCTCAAATATGGAAATTGATCTTTGGCCAAACAATTATAAGAGTTGAGCAAGTCCCCTTCATTATACTTATTACGAAGGCTGTCACTATTCTGAAGATCAGTGAAAAACACTTAAATCGCCATATTCTGCTCCAATTTCTTTCTTATTTTTTTTCTTATTTTCTTTTTCACTGAGGGCCCCCGGTTGTGCACCCTTGCCTTAGACCGTCTTCTTCGGGGGACGCTAAACTCCAGAAGAAGGACGAATGAATGAATAGTCTTAAAATATTCCCCGCGGTCTCTCTCTCTCTCTCTCTCTCTCTCTCTCTCTCTCTCTCTCTCTCTCTCTCTCTCTCTGTGCTGAGGATGAAAGACATGATTAGTTAAAATTTCTAATAATGCCTCAATTACGTTTCTGGTTTCATGACAAAATGAGATTGGAGGAAATGCATTGACCTGAGAGAGAGAGAGAGAGAGAGAGAGAGAGAGAGAGAGAGAGAGAGAGAGAGAGAGAGAGAGAGAGAGACGGATTAGTGATTATTTGGTGTCACATCTACCAGGGTCACTGACGCCAAAGACAAGCGCAGAGAAAAGGTAATTTCAGAGCAAATAGAAAACAGTTACTGTATTCGAGCAGAGAAAAGAAAGGGATCAATCATTAAGCAATGTTTTTCCTCGTACGTTGTAAATCGTAAATACTTTATGGCTCTGTTATAAAAAAAATTCTTCAAGTTATAACTGTTAACAAGTAAAGGGATTTCCGAAGTAATTTTACCCAAAAGAAATACCTGGTGTTATTTAGGCAAGACAGAGGAGGCGAGAAATTTCTGTTTTCGATACAAGAACAGTTCCGAGACTTGTCTTTAAAAACTTTTTGTTAGCTTGAATAATGGCTAATTACTTAACAAAAAGATTGCAGGAGATTGCACGAAGTAAAAAGAAAAACGCTGATAAACAACAGAAGCATAAAAAATCGGTAAAACCATTAGAATTAACAAATATGAAAAGACATGAATCGTTTTAAACATAGACATATATTTATAAGAGATATGGACAGCCTCAATAGCGAACATGACAAGTGTAAGAGATAAATATTTAAGTAGACTATTCATGGGAAATTGATTACAATCGGAGAGAGAGAGAGTAAGAGCAAGAGAGAGAGAGAGTTCATTGCAAATAAGATGTTTCTCAAATGGCCTCTCCTCACAAATGGCCACTCCATCAATTTCTTTCAATTATCTGCAGTAATTACTATACTAGTGGTGTATACATACAGTGTGCATAAGTATTTATATTCTGCATGTAAACAGTCCTACGACAGATTCAACACAAGCATAAAAATGTGAATACATTAAAACAAAATTAATTTCTGTATTTTGTACTTATTAAAAAAAAAGTTATTTTAACCAGTTACTACCATCTGTGTGTGAATGAGTGTTTGAATTTTCCGAAATCCCAACTGGTTTAGTTTTTGAATGTTGGCCATTATCCTTGAATAGTTAAAAAATATATATATCTACTGGTACGCGGGTCCTATATTAATGAAATAGTCATTAAGTCTCCTCATTAATGGTCAGCTGGGGTACAAGGCAGTATTCGCCCCTCTCTCTCTCTCTCTCTCTCTCTCTCTCTCTCTCTCTCTCTCTCTCTCTCTCTCTCTCTCTCTCTCTCTCCTCGGTTGCTAACGATTACGCCTTAAGTCGTTAACTAAAGTGTGCCTTGCAAGAAAACGAAAACGATTTTAATTAGGCTGAAAGTACTCTAGGAAATTAGTTTTCTTAGTGGAAGATTTCACGTGTTATTGAAAGAAAGCTTTCCGATTTTTATCTATTTTTGTAAAGCATAACTTAGAAAACCATATCTTTATAGGAGAGCTGAAGATTGGACTGAAATGCTTATGGTTTAATTTGATCTTTATGTTTGCGCTGCTGGACATTCCTTTTTTTTTATTTGTATATTCTGACTGAAAAAAGTATCAATTATTGCTACCGCATAGGGAATTGTTTCTAAATATTTCGGCGGTACCACTAGCTTACTAAAAATTACTGCCTGAACTCATAGAAAAAAAAAAAGTAAAAGCACTGACGGTATCTGCACCAACGGCACAGCCCATCTCTACATAGTTACTGTTTATAATCTGAGATTGTGCATAATAAGATACAGAGAAGGTACGACAAATGACACATGACCTTTATAGCAGAATATATACATTTCTGGAATAATTGTTATGGGAAATTATCAACTTCATATTCGACTCTCTGTCCTCTCGAAGAATAATGTTAACAATAATGATACATATGTACATACACGCACATAACAAAAGAAAAAATGACATGACACTTTTTAATTATGATGTGTTGATATTTTTCAACATTTTTACTTTTGTGTTTAGTGATTAAATCATAAAAAATTGTTTTCGATGAAACTCATATTTATTAATATATTGTAAAAAACTTTTATAGAACTGATGAAAACTGAGTAATGAAGGTTTTAGTATTCATTGTTAGGAAGGTAATTTGTTGGGATAAGTAAACAGGAAAGTGACTAGTTTGATGTAAAACTTGGTTTAGACAAAAGAGAATAGTGTTCTAATGTTCCAAGATTTTTTCATGGATAGAAGGGTGAAACCATTCAAAAAAAAAAAGGCTGGATCGTATGTACAACCTTTTAAGATAAGGAAAGTGTCGTGAGCGTGGAGTTTGCAGATGATACAGTGCTGTGTAGATAATGAAGAGAAGTTGCAGAGACTGCTGAAAGACTATGAAAGTGCGAGAGTATTGAGATAATTTTAGTATATACAAAATGTTTAGGGTAATTGAAAGACAAGAGGGTTGAGCAGTTAATACAAGTACGAATGATGGAGGCATGAAAGTAGCTGAATCTCATATGTATGCAAGAGCAAACCCAGCAGATGATTATAGGTTGAGAGAACTGGTAGATCATTCAGTATGTGAAGAATGTTGCTGGAGCTCTAAAAATAGTTCTAGAAGAGAAGACAAGCCCGTTGAGAATCCAATTTGGACTTTTGGAAGCTGTGATTTATCTAACTCTCCTTTAGTGGAGCAATGGTTGGATGCCTAATGGGATTAGACGGGAGCAGCTGGGGCCGTCAAGATGAATTGTTCATGTAATATAATTTGAACGGGTAAGAAAATGTGGTGTGGTTGTGGTCTGTTCATTAAGTCTGAGAGATTGCCACGGTAAATGTTTATCTCCATTCACCAGAATCGTTTCACCCGTTTCTAAGTTACTTTGTTAATGCAACACAGACACACGATGAAAATTTATTCTCCCAATTTCATTGGTGGAAGTAATAACTGCAGCTGTATCAATGTAGGATGTCAAATTTGCTCTTGCATTGTTGACTGGGAATTAATTAGTTACTGCGCTCTACTTTCCAACCGGTAAATTGAATGGTCATTTACCTGAGTTTTTTAATGAGGTTATGAGGCTCAAATCCAGCTAACGAAAGGCAATTAATGAGGTCTGAATTATTGATGGCTTCCTGTGTGTGTGTGTGTTGATACACTCGCGTTCAAATAACGCGCAAATGCACACGCAGGACAAAGTGTTTTATTAGGTAATTACCGTTTACCATTGGAAATGTGCATCCTGCATGTGAGGTCTCAATAAACTTGTCATTCAGCAATAACATAACCACTTCATAAAGAAATGTAGAGAATCCTAATTTCTGGAAGTAAACGTTAAGCAGGACTGATGAAAACAGCTCATCCTTTGGTTCATGATTCCCACACTATATGTGTAGAATTGATGAGTTGACTTTAACAAGGAAAAGATAGTAAAGATGACATATAAGCAACTAGATATATAAGCATTCCCAAAGCGTTATCTACTGATAAGCACATGGCGCTAACTTTTCGACAAATTAGAAATGAATCCAAGCTAGATGTAAAATTAAGCTCCTTTATGAGAGAGATAATATTTGTTTCAGCCCCGTCAAGAAGAACAACGTGCATCTGTTTATTTCTAAGAAAAGAATACATATAGATTTGATGGTTCAGTTTCCTAATTCCCATGCACTTTTCTGAAGTTATGAAAGTGAGACAAAGAGATAGTTAAGGAACTGATCCTGAAAGCATAACCATGAACCAAGTTTAACTCTACCCTGTTCAGAGAACCTTTAGAGATCTGCATTAGTACCAATCCACAAGAGGAAGTCAGATTGAATATATTCATCAGTCCATGCATGGCAGGTCAAGAGAGAAATTGAAGGGGAAAAGGGTGAGGAAAAGAGCAGACCCCAAAGGGACAACACCAGAGAAAAGGACCGGTATGATATGGAACATGAAATGAGTTTACAGTGAGAGAGAGTGAAGCAGTAAGTTGGGAGTTGGGATAACGGGGAACTGTGACAGATATTGTCAAATATCTTTGAAATACAGAGTAATGGCGTAACTTGAGCAGCTTCACAGAGAAGATAACGAGATATGAATAAGATGAGGTAGTTGATTCTTAATTTCTATTGCCTCAAGGAACTTATAACGACGAGCAAAGAAAAGGATGTGAGGTTTTGAATCTTTTATGAGATAAACATTGCACACAGCTTCAGGGACTTTAGTTACAGAAGAAATAGAGTAAGAGAAGAGTACTTGGACAGATTAGATGTGTCACCCTACTTGGAAACAGGCTGTGCAAATGTGTTTCGATGATGAATGATAAGTGTTTTGGATTTCATGAAACGACCAAACATCAGGGAAACTCATGTTCATACAAAAAGGTGTTCTACAGAAGAGAATTTGGAGAAGACCTTGACTATGTACGTAATAGTGAAAGACGGAAGTCTCTCACAAAATGCCATTTTACGAGTAAACCCTTAGTCGCTGTGACCCATCAATTCCTTATACTTGAAGCTATACAGCAGCGGGATCCACGTACTGTATACAATATTCATGCAAATAAAATTTAGATTAAAAAAGGGAAACGTAGTACAGTTGTCCAGATGAAAGTGAAGTAAATACAAGGTACCCAACAATTTTTGTATCGTATTTTATAGATGAAAAATATGAGTACTACTAAGAAAGAAGTTAAACCAACGAAATATTAATTCCATGACAAGGCAGAACTTCGCATATATCTTGTGTCTGAACAAATAGCATTGAGGTATCCTTTGCATATCTTCTTTGTTATAACGTATGATTTATGATCCAGATTTATTACCCGAAGCCCATTTAATTCTCTATTCAAGTTTCCATCAGTGGCATAAGAAACACGTGAGTAAGAAAGACACACATACGAGAGATATATTGAATCGTAATTTTTCTCTTCACCCCAAAAAGCATTTTCATTTAGAGTTAAACGAACGTTATGGCTGCTAGAGGAGAAGAAAAGACGGAATGTAAACCTTTTGGTTGCCCAGACTCGTGCAAGAAGAGCGATTAATCACTGAGGCCGTTTCTCTTCCATTATGTGCTCTGATCTCGTTTTGTGTTGAAGACTTGGGTCATTTGTTATTACGGATAGTCTGGCAAAAGGAACGAGCGTGGCCTAGGCTTGTCAAATTAGTATGTGGTCTACGCTAGTGACACAGAAGGAGATTGATGGAAGTTATCATGGCTAAATTGAAATATATGAATTAAGATAAGGTGGTAGGTTGTCAAAACTGACGTGTCATCATGAGAGGTTTTCGAGTCAAAAGTTTAAGTCAGCTTCCTGTCTTTACCAATCGCAGTGCATAAATCAGTGTTCATGATATATATTTAGTCAGCAACAGTGGGAAATTTGGTAATCATTTTCTACAAATATAGGTCTGACATTGGTGTTGGATTTCTAAAATGCAAAATGATTACACACACACACACATATATATACACAATATATGTATGTATATACATGTATGTATATGTGTATATATGTACACATATATATCTGTGTATGTAATCATTTTGGATTTTATACATATATATATATATATATATATATATATATATATATATATATATATACACAGTATATGTTTATGTATATGTAAACATCATATATATATATATATATATATATATATATATATATATATATATATATATATATATATATGTGTGTGTTTGTGTATATGTAAACATCTTGGATTTCAGAAATCCAGCATCAATGTCAGATCCTTATTCGTAGAAAATGTTCACCAAATTTTTTTCAATATTATATATATATATATATATATATATATATATATATATATTATGTACTGCGATTCTTAAAGACAGGAAGCTGACTTAATTCGTAGATTTCAGTTTATCGAAGATCACACACACACGCGCATGTACAGGTATATATATATATATATATATATATATATATATATATATATATATATATATATATATATATATATATATATATATATATATATTATATATATATATATATATATATATATATATATATTATATATATGTATATATATGCATATAATATATATATAATATGTATACACACACACATGTACATACTACCTGAAAACCATCCTCCTTAACAGAAATGCATACTAAGAAATTGAAGCCACTGGGGTTTACCAGCTTCCAAAGTTCAGCAGTTCATTGTTGAATATACAAGAAACCTCTACGGAAAAACCTCCCGGCAAAGGGCCGTTTTTTACGCCTTTCAGATGGGTCATCAATATCGCATTGACTTCCACAGCATCGGCTCACCACTATTTACAATAAACTGGCCCTTCCTCGATATGAAGACTTCCTTCCAAGACCTCTTCGCCATATAGCCAGCACGTTTTCAGTTTTTCTTTCCTTTTCCCTCTCATAACTTCCGAATTATAGTCGCTTTTCATCAGTTTATCACCCTCCCTTCTCTCTAATTGATCACACCACCTCAAATCACTCAGATCCATCTTTTCTCCTATGCTATCCTTTTGTCATATCTCTGAACTTTTCAACTTGACTATACTTACTCCATTCATAGTAAGCAAACCACTCATCTCAGAGATTTCCTAGTTTATTGACGTTTCCTCTCAGCATTTCACCCCCATAAGGAGAGTTGACTCAACAATTTCTTTGTGCGTGACAACTTGTGCTTCGACAGACAACTTCCTCTTTAAAACTATTTTACAAAACTCAAGAGACCTTTGTTTCACATATTCGGTGGTTCACCTCTTCTCCTACTCTATCATAGTCCAATACATTTACATGTTAATTTTATATATAAACCAACCACTTCCATTCTTCATCCATCCGAATTTGTATTTGTTGCTTTGCTTTCCTGGTATCTATTTGTTTTTCTATACTTAGCCTTGTAAACTTTGATTTTCATCGTTTTGCTTGTACAGACGTTTCCATAGTCTTTTACCAGTTTCTGCAACTTCCTTTTGCTAATATTTCAATCACCTTGTATTATCTTCTAGTATCGGCCATTCCACCTTTTGTTGTCACCCAATTTTCTGATACCAGGAACTTGCACCTATACATCCTTTCTGTAACTTCCGCCTTCACTCCATTTGTAAAAAATCAAAAAGCAATAGATCTAACAAACCGAACCCTCATTTGACATCCATTTGTATGCCAAATCACCTACTATTCTTTAAGTTAATTTTAACGCGCATTTTACTCTCATTGTGACACTATTAATCGTCACCTTCCACTGCGCATTCCATCTTTTTTCCAGTAAAGACCTAAATTGTAAATTTTCCATATGTAAATCGATGTGAAAACAACCATGGCCACATTTGGGCAAAAAAAAGCATCGTAATAAAACCAATAATCCAACCAAACCACAGAGCTTTCCACGCTGCTCCAGACTCAATAATCCAAGAGGTCGTGCCAAGTGCGCCAGGCAAGACCTGATACATCATTATCTTCCTAAATAGATATTGTGCACCTGACGTACTCTAATCACCGAGGATGCCTTACCTGATGCCTCGTAATTACTCATTCGATGTGGGTGCCTCGGAGATCGAAGAGTTATTACGTGGCAGAATTGCATGAATGTAATTAATCTGCAATCAGCATTTGCCGAGGAAATTGTAACTGGTTTGATTGCCTGTAGGTGAATATTGCTTTTTGTAAATTTATTAGCATTGATATTTTGAATTTAATAGAAACTCTGTAAAGTAATTGTTATATCTTTTCCAAGCAATTCACCAGACAGAAACTGATATTTAGACGCAATTCTGTTATCAATATGATTGTTTTTTCATCTTTCCCATTATGCGTTTTACAACGTAAAACTGAGTTTTGGCAGGGTATATTTGGAGGTTGATCTGAAATGTATTTCTGATTATGGCAAACTTAATGCATCGTTGTCAGTAGTGCAAAAGTCTAAGTATTTTCCCTATTAAAATCAGTGGTGCTCACCGGGAGATGACTACTTCTGTAAGTGTGTTTGGACTAAAGTCACGTAAATGTTCATTAATTATTGCTATTGGGTCTGCCCAGTTATTTTCCCTTTTACTGTAATTCATGTTTATTCCAGTCCTAGATTTTTGTTGAAATCCCAATTCCGGGTGAGCAAGCTGCTTAGTTCTGTTTCTCAATAGCTGTTTAGCGTTGATTGTGGCATCATCGTGAACGAAGTTAGCAAGACCTTAATAGACATTTGGGTTCATCAGTGCTCACACAATTATTCTCGAAGTTTGAATTGCCTTCCTCTTTTCCCGAATCCCTAATATGATTCTGTTTACGAAGAAATTGCCATCGTCGTGAATTACGCTCTCTCTCTCTCTCTCTCTCTCTCCTTCTTCTTCTTCTTCTTCTCTTTATGGTTACAGGGTATCGTGAATCTTCACTGTGATTTGTTTATAAACTTTATAAAAGGATTTCTTTAAAATCCAAAGTGGTTTATCTTTGCTCGCAAAAAAAGAAGAAACACGTTTTACTTCTTATGGAAACCGAGATAGATTTGAGTACCTTCCTACTAAAAAATTTTTCTTTCCGGTTATTTTTAAGGTATCTTGAACGTTAGAACTGATATGTTGATATGTTTACAAACGATGTGAAAGAAGTATTAAAATCATTGGTAAAATTACTCTTAAAATAACATTTCATCTGTTCCCGCGAAAAAAAGAGCCCCATTTTTATCTTTCCATGAATGATATACAACATCCCTGCTTCACAACCTCCCTTATTCCATTTTGACATCATTTATTCCCAGGCTTAGTGGAGTGAGCGGTCTCCTTAGACGTGATTATCGGATTTTCTTTTATTTACGGAGCTCATTCCGCCGAAATTCAAAGGCGAAAGAATTGGTTCCTTCTGCAATCAGATCTTCCTAAGTTATAGGCTTTTACCTGGTCCTTCCCTCCATCCCTAAGTGCACCCTACCCCCCAACCCTCTCTTTCCCACGCTAACACACACATGCAGACAAAATCTTACCTCCCTTGCGGTTATGGTACAATGACACAGTATGAGCTGTCGGTGGTTATAAATATATTTTACCTTCCGTGAATACCACTGAGACGGGCAATTTAATATCTTGGGATAATAGAGAAACAACCGAAAGAGTCGAACTTAAAAATCGAGGCCTAAACCCGAAGGAGACATTAGACACCTAAAATTGGGAACAGTTTATGAATCTAAAAACTGCAAGCAAGATATTTTGTTTCATCCCTTCGTGCCTTTAAATGTGCATGGATTTTCTCATTATGAAAAAACGATTACTTTCAATATTTTTTGTTTCAAAATAGATATCAAATCTTTTTATTTCATTTCACCTTTCAGAATATTATCATGAATTTACTGGACTTTCCATGATCTTACAATTTTCTTCGCAGTACTATTTCATATCACTGTTTATGTACCATTGTACACGTATCCATGTTTATAGTTTGTTGTTAGTTCGGATTCCACAATAAGATGTAGGTCGCGTTGCTAGGTAACCAGTTGGTTCTTAGCCACGTAAAATAAATCTGATCCTTCAGGCCAGCCCTAGGAGAACTGTTAATCAGCTCAGTGGTCTGGTTAAACTAAGGTATACTTAACTTTACTCTGCCTAACATACGTTTTAAACAAGCAGTTTCCATTTGAGTCTTACAATCAGTTATTCATTTCTTTTCACTATTTCTTATTACGAAGTTCGCTTTTTTTTTTTTTTACAGTTTATAAGACATCAAGTGTGAACAAAAGTATTTGGGCCTTTTTTTTAACGTTTTATTTTTTTTTCACTTCTACAGTTCTAGGAGTCTGTTGTGGAGGCTTTAGATCTTGCCAGCGCACTCTGTAAAGAACGCGACCTTTACGTGAATGATACCTCACGCTATCCTTGATTGCCCTTCGATCGTCGATCTTGTTCTCGCAAGAATTGATGAGTTATCTGAAGCAAGAATATAGAAGTTTGTATAAATCTCCTCTCTGCCTCTGTACATGTTCTATTCTTTTCACACTTACACAGTTCTATTCATTTTTATTCTCTCTCATGACCTCATAAGTAATGAGCATATTAAAAGCCCCTGTCCTATTCATTCCGCACGTATACTTATCTTTATTTCCCCATTTCTGAACCCGCAGTTTATAATCTGTAAAAAAAAAAAATGGGTATATCTGATTATGTTCATTTCTGCTAATTTTTTTTTCGCTTTCTTAACTTCTAGGTTATTAATAATAATAAAAAAAGCTTTATTATTATTATTATTATTATTATTATTATTATTATTATTATTATTATTATTATTATTATTATTATTATTATTATTATATTATTAAAGTGCCTATGTTATTTTGGAACTGGCATCCTAAGCAAATTTCCGCAGAATGGAAAGCTTATAAGAAAACATGAGAAAAATATAGGCAAGAGAATTGAAATAAAATATATAAAAAATTAATAACTCGACAGGTAAATAACCCTAAACATAACTCAACTAGAGCTGGGTATTTGGTAAGAAAGGCAAAGACAAAGAACAAGTCACTTTAAAGAAACTTTGCAGCTTCACTTAACGTTGCGAGCTTCACCATTCAGCCACTGATAGGAAGACTATTTTTGATCAGTTAAGTGTTACATCTGAAAGCATTCTAATTAAAGTAGAGGAGAGGAGATTGAGCCTATGCGCTGGAAGGAATATTAAAGACTTCGTGACCAATCATTGTTAACAAATGAGAGTCCTCAGTCTGTTTATAGCAAGCACTAAAATATAAGTGGGAGTGATGACGACGTAATAAGGCAGTTACCTATGAAGGTGGTTATGACAGTACAAAACCCATAAAGTATGACCTGTAACGGTAGATTTAAATGACAAAAGTTTAAATTTCCCCCAAAATGTCGCTTCGAAGAAGTATATTTTATAAAAGAACAAACTGTTAGAATTTAATACCTTTAATTAATCTTTTATGAGTAGATAAAAATTTGTTTTTTCCTTGTGTGCAAATTGGAATGATATACTCCTACCCCCTAAATTTCATTAGCAAACTTTCAGTATGTTGGATAACTTAAAATGATAACAAATTTCGAAATCCTTAGGTAAAATGTGGAGCTATATCGTTTTGTACAGAAAAATGCATGTCCAATAGCAGTAGAATTGACAGCATAAAAAGCCATTAGTAGAGGATTACTTTTGCAAATAAGTACATAAATCGTAATATGAAGCCACAATGTTCCAAAAATGAAAGATTGTCTGTTTAGTATGGTCAGATAAAGTATAAAACTGCAGTAATTTAAAAAAAATAACTCGATAATAGGATTCGCCTTATAAAGTCTGACCTGAGCCCATGGTGATTTTATGTGAAATCATATCAGTCAGGGGAGTGTTGGAAAATCCCCAAAAAGGCGGGAAAGCCAATGCTGCCTTGGGGATTGAAAAAGGCGCGGATAGGCCTATGTCTGATTGGTGAAATTCGAAACAAATGAACAATAGAAAGGTTCTAAGGTTTAAAAACACCAGCCAAGCCAAGTGCGCTTGTTTGGGCGGCGGTGATTAACGGGCTGTTTTGTCGTTCGGTCTTGTGTGAGTGCCAGCCACCCGCGCTGTTGTGTAAATTACGGTCCGTAGTTTTAACTCTAACTTTAATTACTGTGCAGTCAGTACCCTGTAGTATCTTACGTAAATATAAGTATTAACTGTCCTCCTTCGATTCATTTGGCCAGTTCTTTTAACCTAGTACTTTTTTCTTCGTTTTAACGTGCTTTTTTCCCAATTTTATATGGGGTAAGCACGATGCCTAGTAGTATCAGGTTAAAAAAAAATTTTGTTTGACAGTTAAAACTACTTATTTATTCACTAAGAACCCCACATTCTGACACCAATTTTAACATGATACTACTAGGTTAAAAGTATTGGCCAAATGAATCGAGGGAGGACAGTTAATACTCCTATTTACGTAAGACACAACAGGGCCTTGATTGCACAGTAATTAAAGTTATGGTTAAAACTACGGAACTTAATTGATTTACACAAGAGCGCGGGTGGCTGGCACTCACACACGACCGAACGACAGCACAGCCTGTTAATAACTTCCGCCCCAAGCAAGCGCACTTGGCTTGGCTGGTGTTTTGAAATCTTAGGACCTTTCACCAATCAGGCATAGGCCTATTCGCCCGTTTTTCCTTCCCACAGGCAGCATTGGCTTCCCCGCCTTCTTAGGGATTTTCCAACACTCCCCTGACTGATATGATTTCATATAAAATCAGCAAGGTCTCAGGTCAAGTCTAAGACCCCATAAATGATTTATTACAGTTACAAGTGTGAGCAGAAGGATTTGTAACTAACTGCATTTTATGAAGTCCTCACAAATATCCTAAAAACTTGAGTTCCACCAATGTTTGATTTGTGCAACTTTTCAACCGAGAAAAGAACTCTGGTTTCCTTTGTCGCTTCATTATATACCATCTTATTTATATTCAGTAATCAATATACGTCATTTATTCTATTATCTCGCGTTCTTTGAGTCCCTTTCTCCTCTCGTCAACTCTTTCCATTCTTTCGTGTTTCTCTTTCTTCTCATTAATGAGATTTCCATTTTCTCCCACTCACTGTTAAAACCGTTCTCTGAATTTCCTTTGTGGTTTGAGTCTCTTATCGTTCTTTACGATTTGTTTTAATGCTTTTTCTCTTTGTCTTTTGGTCATGCTCTCTCTCTCTCTCTCTCTCTCTCTCTCTCTCTCTCTCTCTCTCTCTCTCTCTCTCGTTCTCTTAACCAATTTATTGGCGTCTACTCATAAGTTTTTAGATTTTACTGAAGCTATTACACACAACACACACACTCATATATATGTATATATATACATACATATATATATATCTGTGTATATATATATATATATATATATATATATATATATACTGTATATATATATATATATATATATATATATATATATATATATATATATATATATATATATATATATATATATAATGTACAGGTATATATATCTATATAATGTGTGTGCTACCGTTTTAAAACCATAGCTTTTACTATCTCTCTCTCTCTCTCTCTCTCTCTCTCTCTCTCTCTCTCTCTCTTACAAAATATTATTTAAAGGCTAGAAGGAGGACGTCGACTTTATGAGGTTCTCCATCGCCTCAGTCAAAGAATGTTTCTTTGGCCAGAGAAAACTTTGGCGCAATTTTGTCCACCCTCCCCGTCCGCTTTTTTTTTTTGTTTTTTTTTTTTTGTTTCTACGGAACTCGACTTTTTTTTCCTTTCTACGCAAGAAAGGGTGTGTTATGAGGGAGACTTCCCTATTTTTAGACTCAGTGACGTCCTGATGGCCATCTAATTAAATATCTGGGTAGATTGTAAATGGCGTCAGTTGGACGTGTTATTGGACGATTGAATGAGTTAGTACGAAGACTTTTAATACGACTTACGATGTGTCAAAACTTAAGTGATTTATGATATGTTCAGGTTTAAATTATGTATGAACTGCAAATATTTTAATTATTTATGACCTGTTAACGTTTAGGTCATTTATGATCTTAAAATTTGAATTACTAATAACCCGTCCAAAATTAAGATATTGTTCTATGATCTGTCAAAATGGAAATGGTTTATTGACTGTCAAAATGTAAATGATTTATGACCGGTCAAATTTGCGATTTAATAACCTGCCAAATTCGTTTTTTATTGGCTTTTTAGATTTGTGATATTTATTGGCTTGTCAGATTTGTGATTTATAGAACTGTCATGATTTAATGATTTATGATGTGTGAAAGTTTCAGTCACCAGTCTGAAGAGCTTCAGATTTCTGTGACAGTCGACATCAAAACCCATCAAAGTACTGGTTCTTCTTTGGCATAAGGGTCATACCTAAATCTTACTGTTGTATAGAGCTGAAGCTTTAACAGGAATATTAGACCATCGTGTCATCATTCCTAAGCGTAAGATGTGATTTTAGTATCATTTAAACTGAAATTGAAAGCCAAGTCCTCTGAGATCCTTCCAGCACTGCCTCTCACTCAGTGAGATTACAGTCAGTGACTGAGTTTAGAACAGAACTGGATAAATCAAAGTTTCCTAAAATCAAAGAAACTAGGGAGTTAAATGTTTCAACTGGAATTCAGGTTTTTTTTATAAATACATTGACATTTTGCATTTATTAGGCACCTTTGGCTTGCATAATCAACAAGCCAATCAATCAGTCAGTCATTCAGTTACTAAACAGATAAATAAATAAAGCAATTAGTGTTGCTGGACACCTAACGTACAGTGGTCTCAGAAATCAATGGGTCTTCTTTCCGGTGCAAAAGAAAAATATAAAAAAAATTTTTCATAATAAAGTGATTGAGTCCAAGGAGAAATAAAAATGATGCGGAGGGAGCCAGTGTGCCATAAGTAAATAAACACAGTGAGATAAGCAATATGAACTATATTTTACCATAACTTAGAAAGTTTTTAACTTTATGTATGTTAAATAGGAACTAACGCGGTATCTTTTATTCCTAAAAAGCTTTCAGGAATAGAAAAGCATAGAAACATAATGTGATAAAAAAACCTTTGAAAAATGTTGTTAAAGGAAAAGATTGCAAGCTTCAGTTTTAATGTTGCGAATTATAGACTGAATTATTTGAATTATTAAGACATTTATCAAATTGGTGACCTATTCTTGCCTATTAGGCTGTGCATTCGAATTCCTTCTGTTCTTTTTTCCTTGATTTCTATAACGCTCTTTCTTTCAAGGGGAAGATTTTATCATTTCGTTTCGGTGTAAGGAACCTGCTGTCTTTAATCGAACTGCCTTCCTCCTTCTTTATCAAGGAAGCCCGGTATGATTAGTGCATTCAGTTTCTTAGCTGTTGCCACAAGACTGGAAAATTTAAAATTATGTCAACAAAATTGTTGGCCATAAAATGGTGCGGTTTGCCTTACTCTGGTCATAAAGTGCTGCATGATTGGTTCTTCTTTGGTCATAAAAGTTTGCTTGATTGGTTCTACTTGGGCCATGAAATGTTGTATGATTAGTTTTGCTTTGGTCATGAAATGTTAGCTCTACTATGGTCATGAAATACTGGTATGATAGGTTCTACCCTTATCATAAAATATTGCGTGATTGCTTCTACTTATAAGTGTTCTAATATCGTCATAAAATATTGCATGATTGGCTTTTCTCTGGGCAGAAAATTTTGTGTGATAAGTGCCAATGTTGTCTTAAAATGTTTAGTAGAAGTGGTACATTAATAAAAAGAACTATGAAGGCGACGAAATTCATCGCGGGTCTGACAAGACAGGTAACCAATTTATCGTACGACTGGCAGTACAGCCACGCAATCTCCATCGTGTGGTTAGCATTGCAGAATCCCGCAGGATGCAATCTCCAATAGATCGTCACGGGAGATTAGCCCATAGGATCTCAAGGATCCCCAGGATAATCCCATTTCGTGACACTCATGAAAATGCATTCCGAAAATTGCAACGATTCTCTGTCGCCATTTTGGGGAAAGCTACGCGCTCATTCCTTTGGGCCGTCTTTTGACTGAACGGAGGTTCAATTTCACAGGAGAGGCTCTTCGCGCTGACATCAGAATTTATTGCAAGATTAAAACTGAAAGCAGGAGAGAGAAAGGGAGAACGGAAGGAGAAGAGGAAGAATCCACGAGGTGACAAATGAGAGGTTGAGAAGAAGAGAATAGAAAACGAAAGTAGGAAACAGAAGTAAGAAAGAACTAGTAAAATATGCGCCGAAGAATCGAGTTTTCTGTACAGCCGGTACGTCGTATAATCAAGGCCACCGAAAATAGATCTATCTTTCGGTGTTCTCGGTAAAATGCTGTATGAGCCGCGACCCATGAAATTTTAACCACGGCCCGGTGGTGGCCTATCCAATATCGTTGCCAGAAGCACGATTATGGCTAACTTTAAATAAAATAAAAACTACTGAGGCTAGAGGGCTACAATTTGGTATGTTTGATGATTGGAGGGTGGATGATCAACATACCAATTTGCAGCCCTCTAGACTCAGTAGTTTTTAAGATCTGAGGGCGGACAGAAAAAGTGCGGACATTAAATAGTGCGGACAGAATAAAGTGCAGACAGACAGACAAAGCCGGCACAATAGTTTTGTTTTACAGAAAACTAAAAAGTTAAAGGGATAAGTATCAAGAGTAAAACAACTCACTTCGTGGTGGATTACATGGATTATTCAGTAAAGTTATATACACATACACACACACACACACACACACATTATATATATATATATATATATATATATATATATATATATATATATATATATATATATATATATATATATATATAGATATATATGATTGGTGAGGCTATCCCTCAGCAGTACAAAACCAGGCGGCGTGGAAGTAGACAGCATGAAACATAATTCACTTTATTCCTTATACAGCGACGTTTCGAGACCAATGTCTCATCATCCAGGCTAAAATCGAAGATAAAAAACTGATAAGCAATACAGCATAACAAATTATTTTTGTTGACACGCAAAATACATTGAATAAAGTAAGGCAAAGTAAGATACATCGTTGAAATAAAAATCACGCTACAAGAAAAGAAACATATTTAAAGTTAAGAGTAGTTAAAAGGCACCTTGTCTCAACGAAGTTCAGTTGCTGTATAGAAAATGAACCGAAAGTAAACAAGAAGAAGGCCGCCTGCTTAAGGTGAGATGTGTTGCACATATGGGCATCAGTTTCCGTACAGGGTGTAAACTATCCAACCCAGAACTATCTGACATTAGGAGTCATGGGAAATTTTGCAAAAATAATATAAATTATAAGGATTTCAAGATATTATTATCAAGCCCATATGAGCACCACCTTCCAATATTAGAATCTCTAGCTATAAAGAAACTAGTTCCCACCTTAAACAACCACTCTTCATCTGTTCCCTGTACATAGCTTAAACCACGCCCTTCTTCTTGTTTACTTTCGGTTCATTTTCTATACAGCAACTGAACTCCGTTGAGACAAGGTGGCTTTTAACTACTCTTAACTTTAAATATGTTTCTTTTCTTGTAGCGTGATTTTTATTTCAACGGTGTATCTTACTTTGCCTTACTTTATTCAATGTATTTTGCATGTCAACAAAAATAATTTGTTATGCTGTATTGCTTATCAGTTTTTTATCTTTGATTTTAGCCTGGATGATGAGACATTGGTCTCGAAACGTCGCTGTATAAGGAATAAAGTGAATTATGTTTCATGCTGTCTACTTCCTTGTTGCCTGGTTTATATATATATATATATATATATATATATATATATATATATATATATATATATATATATATATATATATGTGTGTGTGTGTGTGTGTGTGTGTGTGTGTACTAGCTGACCAACCCGGTGCTGCCTGGAAAAACTCTGAATGACAACCGAAAAGCTCTCTCACTCTCTCTCTCTCTCTCTCTCTCTCTCTTTCTCTCTCTCTCTCTCTCTCTCTCCTTTTCCTGTTAAGATAGTTGCTTCAGTTACATTGCCCAACATTTTTGACATTTTATATTTCACCCTTTCTTGCCCCAGCATTCCTGTCAGGGCTGAACTTGGACTTAAAGGCCATCGGAAGTGTCACTGTTCATCTCAGTGACCTCGAAAACTATGGATTAGACACTAATATCTGTCATTTTTTACATTTATTTTTCACCCCTTCTCACCGTGCTTTCATATCGGGGCTGAACTTAGGCTTAAAGGTCACTGGAAGTGTCACCATTCATCTCAGCAACCTTGAAAACTATGGTTTAGACACTTCTATCCGTCGTTTTCAGTTATTTTTACATGTCAACCCCTTCCTACCCCCACCTCCTTTGATGCCAGTGATTTCGTACCCACCCCCCCAGTATTCTTTTCCAGATGGTAAGTCATATGTATACCGAAATGAGGTATGATAAACCCGTAGAGTTTATTTAATTACTAAGTCTACAGGCAGTACCAGCCCGTTTCAGGGAAGCCCTTCCCACCCGCACCCCTTTTGGTACCCTTTGGTGCTAGTGATGTCTTACCCCACGGTATTCTCTTCGAGTTAAGAAGTCATAATACAAGTTTGGTTGAAATTGCTCAATGCGTTTCAGAGGTATGCTGGAACATACACACACACACATACACTGTTATTATTATTATTATTATTATTATTATTATTATTGTTGTTGTTGTTGTTGTTGTTGTTGTTGTTGTTGTTGTTCATGTCGTATGGTTTTTGTGTTGTTTATATATATATATATATATATATATATATATATATATATATATATATACTGTATATATGTGTGTGTGTATGTGAGCATGTGTGTTTGTGTGTATGTATATTTGTCAGTATGTGTTTGCATACGGAGAAGTAATTAGAGTATCTGGAACAAGATAAAAAATGGAATTAATTACTGCTCTTGAAGAAACAACTATTATTTAAGAATAAGATATGATTTTACAGTAAAGAAATAGAAAATTAATTGAATAGAAACTTAGCCGGAAAAAAGGTCTGATTTCACTCGGTCTATTTTAACCAGTTTCCCAGGCAAGAGAAAGTGGAAGCTCTGCGAAGTATTTATTTTAAAAATATTGCATAACATAGCTTTCAGATACATTATACAGACACCTGATGTATCCACAAGAAAGAATTAAATTATACCATAAAGCAAGGATGCACCTTAAATACCTGGAGTACGAACATGCCATAAAGAAAATTATTGCAGAGAATGTATAAACTAGTGACGTCAGCATCCAACTGGACCTCGTCATTTACTACCAAAATAGACACACGAGAGACCTGATAATGAAGAACAACCCGGCCCCACTGATAAGAGATCCCCTTAGACAGACAAATGTCGTATACCATTTCAAATGCCCAGTCCACGGATGTCACGGCACATATATATATGGGTATGACCACTATGAAACTGGCTGAGAGGATTTCCTGTCATGCGCAAGAAGGTGCTATAAAACTCCATATGAGGGATTCCCATCATACGGACATCATAAGAAATACGATTATTGAGAACACCGAGATAATTGGAAAGTCCCTGGACTAGAGACGCCTAAGGTTGGTAGAGGCGCTCTTTATACAGCAAGTGAAGCCCTCCTTAAATACAACCTAGGAAGCTCTCTTCAAACCCACCAGCCTTAGGCGACCTACTGTGCAAAGGCCTGTAACAGACACCACAGCAAGCGACACTCCCGGCCCCGCAATGCAAAATCCAGCGAGCCACCCTGCGACCAATGAAAATATTCGACGGCTAATACCAGGCAGTGATGTCACGCAAAATTCTCGCCGGTCAATCACCGGCGCGCATTTTGCCCCAGCCAATCAGCGGCCAGCATGCTGACCATCCCGTATATGAAGAGTAGGACTCTGCATGAACAGTCCCGACCTTTGCCGCGAACATGCTCAGTAGTGACTGAGGGAAACGTTGGTCTAGACTAGAGTCTTCCTTAAACAACCGTAGTTGATTGACCCGAGCAACTCTACGGACCATAACCCCTAGATTTCAGTTACCGGAAGCGCCTTGTGTACGTCAATAATAAATTATATCCTGATTTACGACTATTTCCCTGTCCAGAAATTACCAGTATCGGAGAGTTACTGGCACAATGCAGTATCCAAGAAAAGTCAGTTATTAGAAAAATAGAGAAAACTCTATATAAACTGAATGCAGCTAATGCAGCAATCACTTTCAATACTACCTGTTTGAAAGAGGGTCTACTACCCACATATTATTATTATTATTGTCATTATTATTATTGTTGTTGTTGTTGTTGTTTTATGTCGTATGGTTTTTGTGTTGTTATTACAGCTTAAAGACCAAATATGCCATAATAACAATATTATTATTATTATTATTATTATTATTATTATTATTATTATTATTATTATTATTATTCTAATGCTAATGAAGCTTCGTAGTTATGCTCCTTTAGGACTTCTTGTGTTCCTCAATTTTTTTTTACCTTAACCTATTTTTCCAGATCACAGATCCACCCAAAAGTCAGCATATAATTTTTTGCCTCCAGGCATCTGGAACTGCAATTTTTGGGTAGATAATTTTCAGAAATGGGCATTTTGTATCGAAGGTATTGCTTTAGACATTTTGAAAGTCATTGGTCAGTTCAAGAATAGGCTCTTCTGATTTTGAGGAAACTTTTGGTAGGATAAGCACCATAAGGATGATGTTTATGTCCCCCCTTTTGTTTGAATTTGACATATTTTCCAAGGTCACAGGTCAACCTTTTTCAAAATAATTTGGATCTTAACCTCTTTAAATGTTGGAAGTTTATATAAAGGGGAAAATTTCATTTAAACACTATTTTTTTTTATTTTGGTGGGAATTTGTAGAAAAGTACCTTCTAGTTGGTTAATATTTTCTCAGCGTCTTTACGATTTTAAAATAATTTTATACAAACATTTTTACTTCAGACTTTTCTTCAAGATCAAATGGCAATTTAGAAGCATAATGTTATATTTTATCTCTTGGATTTTGTAATTAATACCCCATAATATTTTTGGCCTTCACTTAATTTTGAAGGTCTCTAGTCAGTTCGAAATCCAAAATTTTAAAATCTTTCCATAGATCTCATAACCTATGATATGAAGGTCTGGTCTTCAGATTGTTTATCCAGGACATACACTGATTCAGGTTTTAGTAGTAAGATGGCAGCTTTTTGATTATGGTGCTATTCGCCCTCTTTTTTTTTTTTGTTACTGTAAATATTATTACTTTTATTTGTTACTTTGAAAGACTTAATATTTGTAGTAATCTATATGTAAACGTAATTTCATAATGTTATGTATTTTATGTTTGTCTGAGCAGATTCAGTTGAAATCTAATAACAGTTATAAATAAGAAACAGATCCACAGTTATATAGCTGTGCAAATATGTTTTACAAATAAAAATCTACAATTTTATAGTTTTATTCTTAAACATGTTCGTACGGCTACAGAACTGTGGATTTTTTTTTATTTTATTTTAAGGCTCATACTTCTATGAGTATTTTCAATTTTTATTCTAATTATTTATGGGTTAATGATCAAACATACGTTATTGATTTTATTACCGTTCATGTTATTGTAGTTTTATAACTTACTATATTATGTATTCAGTATTACTTGTATATAAAGATTCAACAAACAGCACATAATTGTGCATAACAAAGTACTCAACTGAATCTCTCTAATGTGAAAAATACATGTTATGCATAGGGAAAAAGAATAAAAAGAGAGAATTAGGGAGAAAAAGAGGAAAAAGGATGGAGGAATTAAGAGCACGGTAGCAACCACACAAAGTCACACAGGGGAAAAAAGGCGTACTATTATAAGATAAGTAATGTCAAGACGAACAAAGGAATACAAGTCGGGGGAAGGAGTTAATGAGACAGTAAATGGGAATGATGTAAGAGAAAAAGATGCAAAGATGTTCTTAAATGCGAAAATAAAGGGGCAAGTCTGGAGCTAATGTGTAATAGATAAATGGGGGAAAAGAGAACCATTATTATCAAGCAGTTACTATTATAGTAGTTTATGGTGGCTTTGTTGCTTTCTTTATTATTGTTGTTGCACCCCCCCCCCCCAGTGAAGTGATGTTGTAGAGGGCTATGTTTTTGGCGCTGTTTGTTTCTTTGTATATTTGTTAATATTTTTGTATATTTGTATATTTTTTAATAAATATGACCTACGGTGGACCTCGTGACTGTCAACAAGTGATTTGATTTTGGGTTAGACCCAGATTGGGGTAGGGGAACATCGAGGTAAGATTTACACAAACATGGAAAAGACAAGTCGATAAATGGTCGTAATCCGATTGAAGATAGTTATGGATCGACTTTGTAAAGAAAATGCATATGGATATGATATATATATATATATATATATATATATATATATATATATATATATATATATATATATATATATATATATTATATATATATATATATATATATATATATATATATATATACATATATATATGTATATATATGTATGTGTGTGTGTATTATAGTTATCATCTGCTTATCCATCTGTGTAGAGTATGAACCCCATAAAAATCGATAAGATCTCATTTTTGAATTTCAAGGTTCCTCCTTGTCATTTATATAGCTTGGAGCCTATGCATGGTAACCTTAAAGATTCTAAAGCTTATATTGATATCTTCAATAAGAATAATTCTTCCCATCTTCTATCCATCTTCCCGAGCCCCCTCCCATAAAACCCCCACCTAACATTCTGACTGCCTGTTCAGTCAAAGAACCTGACATAGAGACGTATCACATGCAACGTAACACGCGCAGATGATCAGACCTGTTACTGATGGCGAATAATTCTTTTATATTTCTCGTGTATTGGACTAAATCATCTCGGCCGCGTCACTTTCTCTTTGAGAGCGGCGAATAAGCGGTAAAATATTGTCTTTTTTTTTTTTTCAACCAGTTTCAATATTGGATTTAATGCCTTCGGAAAGGATGCGCGTAAAAGCAGCAAAGATATCGTCATAGTTTTTGCTTGAAAGAGAAGGAATAGCAACAGAGCACAAAGATAATAAGATAGGGAGATGTAATAAAGATATCGCGATAAAAATTCTTGCGAAATATACAGAATTAGATAACGCATAACAGAGCTAACAAAAAATGAGTTGTTAAGAAAGTGATATCATTTATGATTTAATTACGACGCCGATTAACAAAACAAAAGCGTAGATGGACAATACAAAAATCTGAAAAACATTTATAAATTTCAGAATACTCCAATTAGCTATACAGTATATGATATATATTATATAATAGCTCTAAGAGAAACGTAAGAAATAAGGACTGAGTATGCACAAGGTATTAAATAACATTAGGAGGAGAAGAATATTCAGTGCAAGGGTTTCTTGGGTCTGAAATTAGTGAGACAACTAAAAGAGGCATAAAACAATGAGCAGCCTGAATAAGGTTTAGAAATGCAATAAAATGAAATTACATACGAAAATAACATTACGCATTCGCCTGATGCGATCTGTACAGACATGAATCATAGTAGACAAAGAAACTGTATTTATAAGATTTAGTCTGTTTAAGTATAACGCTTAACGAAAGATATTAGGAGGCAGATGGCAAGATAGAGGTCAGAAATGACACTTGTAGATCAGATAAGGATGAAAAGGAGATGGAAATGGCTCTCTTCGGATGACAACTATGCGAAGGAAGGCAGAAGATGAATGAAGAATTGTCGAAGATTAAGCATCAGAAAGACAGGAGGGAAGAATTTCACGTGGACCCTTTGTGTCAGTCAGCGTTATAGGCGATGATATAATATGTATGCATATATATATATATATATATATATATATATATATATATATATATATATATGTGTGTGTGTGTGTGTGTGTGTGTGTATGTATGTATGTGTGTATGTATGCATGCATGTGTATGAATTGCTTTAGCCATTTTCCAAGAAAGAATTGGCGTCATGTCATCAGAAATAATTCCTGGTTCTTCCTTTTCTCCTGTTCTTGTTCAAATCTCTCTCAGTTTTCTCCCTCCTCCTATTCCTCATTCTGTTCTATTCCTTCCTTCCGTTTGCATCTCCTTTTACTTTGATGTTTCACCTTCCTTCTTCCTAACCTCTTCTTACGTTTCTTCTTTTTTCACAAAATTTTTTTAACCTAATTTTTCTTGCCTTTTCTACCTTTATCTTCCTCGCTCTAGTTCCCTCTCGTTATTTTTCCGTGTTTCCTCCTTTCCCCACTAATTTGCCTCCTCAGTCTTCTCTTCCTCTCCGTTAGCCATTCCTGATATACTTTCTTATTTTCTTCCTCCAAATTCATCCTTCATCCCTTGCCTTCTAAACCCTTTCTTTCTTTTTATCATTGTGTTTTTCCTCATCTTATCCTGTCAAGGCTTCTTTGTGACGCCGTGTAAACAAAAACAGCCAACCAAATCATAAGACTTCTACTTTGATTCTGTTTGTTTCATTCTGCTAATTTCTTTCTACCTCGATGATTGACGTTTGATAAAAGCAGATTGTTTTGAAGTCGCACATTGACAGCACCTGAATCTGCTTATTTTCACATTCACTGGGGATTTGCATCACGAACTCCCTTTTTTCTCTTTGTTTAAATCTCAAAAAGGATAAAAGGCCTCCCGATATTGGCATTTCAAAGGTTCCACGAGTAGAAATATTTCCTTTGAAATGCCAAAGAACATATCACCAGCTCCTGAACTTGGCGTCTATAGGTGTTTTGATCTGCGCTCGTCTCTTTGGTTGAAGGAGATCCCAAATACCGGAAGACATCTGGGAAATCGAGGACTTTACTTTTCAGCTTCTTGAACAAAAGGTTCCATGCTGCTTGACATGCTCTCTCTCTCTCTCTCTCTCTCTCTCTCTCTCTCTCTCTCTCTCGTGAGGATTGGTGAAGATCGTTTGATTTCACTTCAAAATACAAATTATCTTGTTGCGATTGTTAAGACTGCATTGATTAAAGGACTAATATTTGAAATACGTATCACACATACAATTTCATCTAAAACGACACTAGCGGCTTTGTTCCGTTCGATCCTTTCCCATCCAAGTTTGATGAATCACATACCTCATCTGTAGCATTCATTTAAAATCAAGACCAGGGAGAGTAAGTTTGAGTAAGCTTTAAAACAGACTCTTTCATTCTCTTATACTTCATTGTCACTGTCTCGCTCCCTTTTAAATCACTCGATTCTTTCTCAGACTGGCACTGATTTTATTGAATCACGCCCAAGGTAAAGGTGCAGGGAGGGAGGAAGGGAGGGAGAACTGTGATGAGATTTTGCATTTAAGTATTGGAATTCGCTCTTGTCACGGATTAAAGGAGAAAAATATATTTTATATCTTTTGAAACAGAACGAGAATATTACTGAAGTAAATGGGTACATGCCATCTTGCAGATTAGTTTTACAAGACATGAACGTAGTTTATGTTATTATTTATTTCATTTTGCTTTTATTTTAGATGGCGCAGAGTGTATATATGCATTCACACACAAATACATGAACACACATAAGCAATGTATATGCACAGACACACACACACACACACATATATATATATATATATATATATATATATATATATATATATATATATATATATATATATATATATATATATTATATATATATATATATATGTGTGTGTGTGTGTGTGTGTGTGTGTATATATATATATTTTTGTGTGCATGTTATGTATATGTATATATATATATATATATATATATATATATATATATATATATATATATATATATATATATATATATATATATATATATATATAAAGTTTTCAGGAAAGATTTCATTTCCTTGTTGGATAATTACAATAAAAAATCTCCCATATTAGGTATTTTCTTAAAAAAAATTATTCGCCATTCATACATACATAAACCAGATAACAGAAGGACTGAAAGAGAAGAACATTGTGGATGTAGGCAAGGATGTGGGAATGTGTGGACTAAGTATAAGTTATGAAGCAGTTACGGGAGAAGATTCAAGAAAGTGGAAAGCTGCAGTTTTTGTGGCATACCTAGAACTAAAAAAAATCTTATAGAATCGATAGATACACAGCATGAGAGGCAGAGATTTTTTTTGTCAAAAAAGATGAGTTTTTAAGATCGATTAAATGTTTTTGTGATGGAAGTGAAACGTGTGTCGGAATATGGAGATTGAACAGTGGCTGGTTGGTAGTTCATTATCTTTGAAGACTGAGTAATGAGAAAAGTCAAATAAAGGACAGTAGATTTAGATTTAGTTGGAAGGTTATGGAATAAGAGAAATGAGAAGAGAGTGTGAATTAGTAAGAAATTTAAGAAATTCTATGGAAGGAGAGGGTATATGGAAACCATTATTATGGAACAATGAATGTTAATACGGAAATCAGGTTGACAGAACAATGAATCTTAATGTGGATGGTAGAAGAAAGGTGGTTGCTGATTCATATAAGTGCGTGGGAGTTATTATAATGAATAACGGTAGGAGAGAGAAAATCCTGGTCACAGAATAGAGAGAGAAAATCCTGGTCACAGAATAAGCGAAACAAGAAAGGTAGCAGGATGTTTGCAAATAGTAAGAAAGAGACTTGTATTGTCTATTAAGACCGAGGTTACTAGGGTTTAGGCCAACTTTCTTGTGTTTAAGTAAAGTCTGAAGGTTAAATGCAAGTGAACGAAAAGGATGAAGTTGTTGAGATGAACTTTTTGTGTAGTACTTGTAGTGTAGGAAGAGTAAAAGGTGAAAAGTAGAGATGCATAAAATTGGAAAATATATTGTAAAGGATCTGAATATTTTGAGATGCTTCGGTCATGTGGGATGAATGGAAGATAAGTTGGTGAAAAGTGTTGGGTAAAAGAGACCAAAACATAGAAAGAGTTCAGTTAATAGGAAGCAAGCGATAGTATAAAGGAAGTGTTCTCATATCCAGTAAGCATGAGCGTTTTTGCAAGATGGGGATGGCTGTGTGGGAGTTAAAAATGCTTCTGATGATCCTTCTTTTTATGTGCATTAAGTGGCTAATATTATGGAAGTTTTACTGCCTGACGGAGGCTTAACAATATAATATATATATATATATATATATATATATATATATATATATATATATATATATATATATATATATATATATATATATATATATATATATATATATGTATGTATATATGTATATATGATATATATATATATAGACAGACAGATAGATAGATAGATAGATATAGATATATACTGTATATTTGTGTATATATATATACAAACAAATGAAGTACCTGGTAATTAGTCGGCTTTAGTGGTTCGCCATCGCTGGGAAGGTCATGAAGCTAGCTCCTCATCCTAAAAGACCTGTAGTTAAACCCTCTCAGGTATAAGGACATTTGGAGAATATATATATATATATATATATATATATATATATATATATATATATATATATATATATATATATATATATATATATATACATATATATATATATATATATATATATATATATATATATATATATATATATCTATCTATCACCAAATGCCCTCTTTCCACGGGTCTTTTAGGGTGAGGCTGTTAGCTTTGTGCCCGTCTCCACACCGATGGCGACCTACCAGAGCCTACTAATTGCCAGGTACATGAATTCCTGAGTAGTTCACCAGAGGCACAGGAGGATTCAACGGAACATGCATGAAGTGTTCCAGGTACCTTGGAAATCGAATTCGGTACCTTCCAATGGAAAGGCACTCGTTCTAATTTCTGGGCTGTGAATCCTATGTATACAGTTGCCGTCTTAAATGGAAATAACACACGCACAGACGCACTATTCAACAAATCCTTTATTGTGGGACTTCAACAGAAAAAATAAACATTAATTTCGCAAGCGCTACCTTCATTGTCCCCCCACGTCGCCGGATTCACCTCAGCAATGAGCAAGATTAGTTCCCGTTTGGAAACCTACCTGTCACACGTGTCACCAGTGCGCCGTTGCTCTTTTTGTTAAGCCGCTTACGTGAAATCGATATCAACAATAATAAAAGGAGCTGTGCGCGTCCGGGAAACCCATTGCGAAGGCAGCCAAGAGGTTTTACTTCTTACTGTCAGTATGTCCGTAAGTTTTGCATGTGGAAAAGGATTCGCTATCTTTATGGCAACATCTAAAAATGAATTTTGGCGAGTGTGAAACAGAATTCATTAAAAAATGAAAATGTAATATGTTGGTTGTAATGTACCTGAGATGAGCAAATTGTGGATAACTTAAAAATTGAAAAAATTCAGTTTTGGCACCTCCTGATGCGTACGGCAGTGAACTCACTGTGGTTTTGCTTCGTGACTTTATTTTCATAAATCCGATAGTTTCGCTTGAACAAAGCAAGGAATGTCCTTTATCACTGTGTTCTTTTTCTTTTCTTTTTTTTCTTACAATAAAATCTCGCCGCTATTATTTTCAATTTCAATAAAAAAAAAAAAAAAAAATGCGAATGTGCACTTCACCTCACATGCGATATTTTCCGAAAGTGGGTTTGACAGTAACAGTTATTTTCCGCAAACCTATAGGATTTATTACGAGATCAATAGGCACTCTTACTCTTGAATACGCGCAGTTAAATGTCTTATTGTCAAGAGGACTTACGACAAGGACCATTCCCAGGGGCAAATAACGTCTTAAGAGTTATGTAAA
>NC_089783.1:15366781-15416781 GCF_040412425.1 Macrobrachium rosenbergii | reverse complement strand
ATATATATATATATATATATATATGTATGTATATATTAATTCAGTGGCTTCAAGCATAAACACAAGAGAACATACCCACATACAAATGTAAATTGATATACGCATATATGTATGTATCTATGTATGTATGTATGTATGTATGTATATATATATATATATATATATATATATATATATATATATATATATGCTAAAACCTTAGTGGAAACATAATTGAAAAGCAAATAGTTCCATCAAATACCATTCACACCAGCATTAGCATAAATTCACGCGAGATTCTCGTCGGCTGCATTGACACATAATGTATTGCCAATGTAATTCTCAATTCATCATTCCCCGTGAATGGAAAGCAGCACAGCGCTTTTGCATATTCAGTAAATCTTGTCTGTGTGCCTGCCCGTAATTCTGTATTCGTCTATTCTGTTCAATGAGCTTTGACATGAAAAGGCTTATTTAAGAACGACGTGCTTGAAAATGTGGGGGATTAAGCTCGCTCTCAGTCGGTTTTACATCTGTCGGAAAACGGTGAGATTCCCTTTGCCTATTTAGCGGAAATGATTAATATATATATATATATATATATATATATATTGTTACGTGTGAGGAGTCTTGGTTGATCATGTATTATTCAATTTACGTAAATTTTACGGCCCTGCAAACCAAGATTACACGTAACCTGTCACTTGAAGCCAAAAGTTAACCTCAAAGACAGACGTTAATTAGCCAAAGGTCGCCAGTTAAGGGTTATTAACCTTAACAAAGAATAGTTGAGATGAATTTGATTTTAAACGCAACGGTTCTTCCAAACATTCGGACGCGAGGCATACAAAAGCATCGAGATTTAACCTGATTTTGCTTACCCTAAATCCTAGGTATTTTACTGGAATAATGGGGTTGAAGCTAACAATAAAATAATTTGACTTAATCTAGACTTTGTGAACACATATACCGTAAGTGGTGGCTGAAGGGGAACAAAGGAAATTTGAAATACAGAAAAAGGATAAAAGAATGGGCGAAGTTTTGAACAAAAAGCGACTTTACCTTAGGACGAACGTTGTGCGCATCAACGACCGACGTGGAGTTCTTGCAATTGTTTCTTCACTTCACTAATAGAATAATAGACAAAGAAAGGGGGAAGAGGTCCAACTGGACGTGTTATCTCTCCGAAAGCTTGGTTTCTCTCTGAAGTTCTCGGACCGGCCTAGGTCAACAACAATCACCCCAGGTGTCCACGTTCTTGTATTCAAAACATTCGCCATGAGACAGGTAGGAAGGAAAAGGGGACCTTAGGACCACCTATTCTTAAGGCTGATAGGGAAATTTTCCTATAGGGTAAAAGGCCTAACTTACCTATCCCGTTCTCCAACGGACGTTAAGGTTTGAACTAAGACGCACCTATATAGACAATGTCTTTTCCCGGTCTCAGTCAGGCTGATATTTTTACAATCAAAAGTTACGAGGGCGAACAGCAGTAATATTTGTAAAAGCTCCCCCCCTTAAGAGGGCCTTCACTCCCTTTTCGGGCGTGAAGGTCTATACTAAGCAAGCTGTTCGCCTCTCGTAGGTTACTCTCCTTCCCCTGAGCAGATTAGTCCTGGTTAGCCTACCTAGCTACAGAACTACCTAACCCTAGATAGGATATGAGCTATAATCACTACTTAACCTAATTCTAATAGTACTAGAAGGTGCTCACGGTTATTATAGGCTACCTCCTACAATCATGATGTGTTTTAGACCTAGCCTAGTGGTACGTTCTATGATATTCCCTAGCCTAACCTATCCTAACCCGACCGTAGCACCAACGTAAGAGTTAACATTCTAACTAAATTACAACATGGTTTATGTTTAATACAATTAAAATTTACTAGTTAATTCATGAGGGTTGCCTCATATGATAAATGGGTGCCTCACTGAGGTCTTAGGCCATGCGTGTCACGAGCATCGTGGCTCGTTCCACAATAGTTAAGATTACTGAAATTAGTTAGGCTACTTACATGATTACTGCGGCTCGGTGGTAAGTGGAAGAACAAGGTTACTAAATTGATGTACCGTACTTTAAGGTGGCCTAGGCTAGGTACAAATAAAAGGAAGAGATCACACTGGCTACCTTCTCTGGGCAAGGGGCCAGGATCACTCTTAGATGTTAGGGCACTGTGCCGAGAGGGCACTAGTGCCAGGAGGAGCTTATAGCTCGGCAACTACTGGGCTCTCTTCCGCCCCTTCTTCTTCTTCTTGGTTTCCTCCAAGGCCTATCAGTAGCTGGCCTAGCAGGTGATGAGAGCACCGACTCGGGGACAGGCCAGAAGGGCTAGCGGGCGCGAAGTCAGGGGGCAACTGCAAAAGCTGCGGGAGGACTCCTACTCCGGCTGCTGCGACAACCGGAGCGAGAGCGATCTCGACTTCTGCGTCCGAGGATGCCAGTTCCTGGTCTTCCAAGGGGAGGGTACCATTTCGATCCTCCAGGGGTTCATCCCTGGATTCAAATTGCAAAGAAGAATCTTGCAAAGAAGAAGTTTCGGGTGCTGGAGGCTCTCCAGTCGCGATGATCAACTGCATGGGGAATCCTAAATCTCCCGGAGGAGGATTCGCCTCATGATTTAGACCCGGCATAGGGGCTTTTTCCATTGGTAGCTCAACGTCCGTGGCGGACGGAGTCTGGCACTGCTCAGTGCTCGCAAGTGGCACTGGCAGCAGTTGAGGTCAGGCATGCCTGAAAGGGGTCCGGAGGTGCAATACCTCTCGGATGACTTGGGTTTGGCTGCGGCAGAGATTCCTGCCCCAGCAGGAGATCGTAGCCTCTCCTAGAGTTTTGTTCGGGGGCGTCCGCTGGGCGTTGCTTGCTTGGGCAGCCCTCCCAATTTGTGGAGTGGTCTGCCCGCTTGCACGTCCTGCAGCGGTACTGCTCCTCCTGAATCTCTCTTCGCGGGAGGAGGACCTCTTGGTGGGCCAGCCCTTCGCGATTGGAGAGGGCTAGGCCTGAAATAGGTTGGGTGGCGCCCCTTCCGCGGACCACTTTGGTGGGCGGAAGGTGGAGGTTTGTCATTTTTGAGAGTTTTAGATGGGGCCTCCGTGGAGGAGGTAACGTGGCTGCGGAGTGGCGTTGGTGACGGGCTTCGCAGAGAAGATCCCGACCCAACAAGAAGGCCACCCGGGCCGAATTCCACCTACCACGCCGAGGCGGTGGGGTATCGTGCCCCAAGGTGTCATAACCTGGAGTTGGACAGTAGGAACGGTGATGGTGTGGCCCTCTATCCACTTCATTTCCCACCGCGTTTCTTCGTCAACCATGGCACCGGCTGGCACTTGGGCCCTAGTGATCAGGCTAATGTCTGCCGCAGTGTCTACTGTGACCGGAAGGGTCACGGGCAGGCTAGTGCTCTGAAGAGGGGCCACCGAGATGAACTGGGTTTCCAGTCTCTCGGGGTAAAGGATCCGGTGCGGACCAGCAGCAGAAAATGAAGTGCTGATTAGGTTGACAAATTTGGTGGTGGGGACATGATGTGGACAGGCCGGAGATCCAGCATTGTAGTGGCTAGCAGCCCCACAGGATCTGCACGGGCCTTTTGGATGGGCTCGGTGGCCTGCAGTAACTGTTGGAGGAGAGGGCTGAGCGGGTGAATCGGGAGCGGAGTTCTGGCTGGTAGGGTTAGGCTGCTTATTAGTGCCGAGTTTGTATCGGCACTCAGCTTCAGCGTGGCCCCCCTTCTTGCAATAGTTGCACAGGGTCTTGCTAGGCAGTCCATTCTTCGGGCGAGTGGAGTTCGAGAGGTAGGCCGGAGGGATGATTCGCTTCTGAGAGGTGCTATGCGACTGATTGAAGGTTTCCCATGAATCAGCCATGCGACAAGCTTCCATAAGTGTGGAGGGCTGTTTATCGTTAAGATATACTGCAAGGGGCCCTGGCACACATTGGAAAAGGTCTTCTAGCATGGTCCGATTGAAGAGATCCTCAAGCGTCGTGCAGGCCAAGGAGTCGAACCAGCGCGCACCGGACTGGGTTTTGTGACATGCCCATTCTGTCCAAGACCAGCCGACTTCCTTGGCAAGACCTCGGAACCGTTGTCTCCATTTTTCTGGGGTTATCTCGTAGGCCTTGGTAATGACTCTACGAACTTCCGCCATGTTGCCTCTCTGGCTCTTCTCCAGTGAGCGAAGCGCTGCCTTGGCTTTTCCCTCCATATGCTTGGCTAGTATTAAGGCTCTCTCCGTCTCCGTGGTGCTGTAGTTATCGAAAAGAGCCTCGATCTCCTCCAGCCATGCTTCTGGCTCGTCCTCAGTCCACTTGGGGACTAGAGAATTGATGCTCGAAATTGGAGCGTTTGATGCAGCAGGTGTAGGACTGGAGGCTTGATGGCTAGCCATAGCTTCGGCATTCTCCATTTTCGCTCTCTCAAGCTCGAGCTCCTTCTCCTTTAGGGCTAACTCAGTTTCCTTGCAGGCTAACTCATGCTGTCTCCTTCTTTCTTCTCTTTCCTCTTCATACTGCCTTTGCTCGGCTTCATACTTCCTCTGCTCGGCTTCATACTTCCTCTCTGCTCGAGTCTTTCTTCCTTCTCCCGCTTGGCCAAGTCGTCCACTTGCTCCTTAACCCAGGTAGTAAGTTCCGAGCGGTGAGACCTGCCGCCGTCCCCAGCCCCAGGAAAGTTTTATAATGCTCTGCTGCCATGGTTCTGGTGGGGAAGGGCGTCTAACCGGGTCGAGTGGGCGTACTTGGGCAGCGAGGAAGTGTCTCTTCAATGACGTGGCACCCTTTCAAAAGGTGGCACTGTAGTTTGGGTGTGCCGTGTACAGGTCACACTGGTGGCACTCAGTATCCCTAGGCACTGGTGCAGGTTAGGTTCCAGAAGAACTTTCTCTTCTGTGTTCCCTTTGGTTTTGTTTTATTTATTTTTCTGGATTCTTGCTTGTGGCACTTATGGTGCCAATGTGTTCCTAGGGACCCTCTACTGGAGTCCAACTAGGCTATATGGGAGGAAAGGCACTCTACACCCCTGCAGAGTGCAACAATCGAATGAGAGAGAAAGGGAAGGTAAAAAGAGAGAGAGAGAGAGAGAGAAGTAAGCTATTCAAGTGATGAGTGCTGCAAATTATTGGCACTGTGGAATAAAGTGAATTTGGGTTTTTTTTTTTTTCTTAAAGATCCTCGTGAGTGGCTGGTCCCAGTACTGGCCCAGTACTGGCCCCTTTTTTTTTCAGAGGGTGAAAACTACTGTTTGCTTCGGTCTGGATAGCAGGCCTCACTCGTGACCGACAGTTTATCACTGTATTGTAATTACTCTTAACTTGTCCTCATCTATTGTGGGACAGAGGTGTTTTCTTTTAATTGGTTTAAGTATTCGAATTAATTAGCCTAGTGTCGGCCGTTCTTTCTTTGAAGAGGGTCACGTACACTTAGGTTAGGAATGCTTACTTGAATGACACGAGAGAGAGAGAGAGAGAGAGAGAGAGAGAGAGAGATTTTCAATCAGCGAATTTCTTGCTGCTTGAGAACATGTAAACAAAGATTTTATACATGCACAATGGCATGGATCTTAATAAAATGATATAGATGCGTCGTCTTGGCTTCCTTAGGGATTACTTTATTATCTCAATTTTCCCGGGAGCCGACGTCACAAAAGTTTATCGTAAAAATTTTAAATTTTCTTTATATGATTTTTATAGTAGGTATTCGTATAGGAACTTGTTATTACTCCTAACTAAGGCCTAACTTTCCCTGCCTAAATTATCTTTTGGGTTTTTCCTAGCTAAGATATTAGGAGGTGGGTTCACTCTGAAAAGCAAAAAAAATATATGCCCCAAGAGTGGCGGGGAGCAGAGTCGAGGTCACAATAACAAGGTCGTTGAGATGGCGGCCAAGGTCCCGTTAGGCCTAAATTTCAAAACAACCTCGGCCTGCTAAGGAAACCCCAAAATGGCCGTTCTCTCACAAACAGTTCGAACAATTTCAAAAAACAACGCGGAGGGAATCAAGATGGCGGGTATTTTCTTTTTAGCACAAATTCAAACAACGAAACAAATGCAGGTATCCAGATTTTACTTTAAATATACCAATCATGCATAGCGTTTTACGTTACGGATGGAAAACTAAATTACCAAACAACTTTGTCTTTTGTTATCGTTCTCTCGCGGTGAAACATTCTCGGCAAACAATGGAATAGATTTGCGTGATTTGGAACGGACCAAATTTACTTTACTGAAAATGTATTTTATGATACAATTACTACTTCCGTTCGTTCGCCACTTCACTGACACGGTTTTTGAATGATTCCCGCTATATGCAAACAATAACGATCGGAATTGCCGACGCGATTTCTAAATTACTTTGTGTACATGAAACAGGCTCCGCTTTTCTCGGCCTTAGGATTCGTTACTTGAACGACTTCTCTCACGGTCCGAACACGGTAAAATGCCCTTGTCTTAACCGTTACAAATTATGACTCTGCTCTCGACGCACCCTTTCCTACGCTAATTCTCGCTACACTTGTTATTATAACTATCCTCTTTACTGCTTATTATTATGCCTCGTTCCTTGTTTGGAAGAATGAAATGGAGTTCGATATCTGACTTTTCTTTTTTTTTTTTTTTTTTTTTTTTTTTTTGAATTAATGTAATTTTAATTTCCTTTTCTCCAGATTCTTTCTCTAAAATGTACTTTAGATTCTACGCAAGGTCGCCAATGTTACGTGTGAAGGTCTTGGTTGATCATGTATTATTCAATTTACGTAAATTTTACGGCCCTGCAAACCAAGATTACACGTAACCTGTCACTTGAAGCCAAAAGTTAACCTCAAAGACAGACGTTAATTAGCCAAAGGTCGCCAGTTAAGGGTTATTAACCTTAACAAAGAATAGTTGAGATGAATTTGATTTTAAACGCAACGGTTCTTCCAAACATTCGGACGCTTGAGGCATACAAAAGCATCGAGATTTAACCTGATTTTGCTTACCTAAATCCTAGGTATTTTACTGGAATAATGGGGTTGAAGCTAACAATAAAATAATTTGACTTAATCTAGACTTCGTGAACACATATACCGTAAGTGGTGGCTGAAGGGGGAACAAAGGAAATTTGAAATACAGAAAAAGGATAAAAGAATGGGCGAAGTTTTGAACAAAAAGCGACTTTACCTTAGGACGAACGTTGTGCGCATCAACGACCGACGTGGAGTTCTTGCAATTGTTTCTTCACTTCACTAATAGAATAATAGACAAAGAAAGGGGGAAGAGGTCCAACTGGACGTGTTATCTCTCCGAAAGCTTGGTTCTCTCTGAAGTTCTCGGACCGGCCTAGGTCAACAACAATCACCCCAGGTGTCCACGTTCTTGTATTCAAAACATTCGCCATGAGACAGGTAGGAAGGAAAAAGGGGACCTTAGGACCACCTATTCTTAAGGCTGATAGGAAATTTTCCTATAGGGTAAAAGGCCTAACTTACCTATCCCGTTCTCCAACGGACGTTAAGGTTTGAACTAAGACGCACCTATATAGACAATGTCTTTTCCCGGTCTCAGTCAGGCTGATATTTTTACAATCAAAAGTTACGAGGGCGAACAGCAGTAATATTTGTAAAAAATATATATATATATATATATATATATATATATATATATATATATATATATATATATTTTATATATATATATATATATATAATAGTCAGGGTACTAATTTATAAGTTTTTATATTCTTACCTATTGCTCCACGTATATCACTTATTATCGAATTCGCTACACCTTGGGAGATAAATTACACACAAGGGGAATTATACAAGTACGGTGCGAAAAAACCCGAGAGTGTCAGTGGGAGAATAAGTACCAGCCCTCGGGCTGGGGAGTTAAACAGTGGGCCTAGCGACACACTGGCCACGTGTCATAGGCATTAGGACCTGTCCCCCATTGGCTGTCGGCATAGGAAACAGGAGATCAGCGCCTGCCCTATGAGTCTACAGAGGCCCAGGAGGACTTTAACTTAACTTAACTTTAACATCTTGCCAGGGCAGATACGCTTATTATTTATAATTCCCTGAAATGGAAGTTATTCCCAAAGTAAAGTAAATTCGGTAATGAGACTTTTGTGGTTTAATATATATGCCGTATATACATACATACATACATACATAATGTGTATGTATATATTTATATCCATATACATGTATATATGTATATATATATATATATATATATATATATATATATACAACAAAAGCTTCTAAACGTCCTTTAATATCAATTCACTCTACCTCGAAGTAATATATTTTCATATATGTTACCGAAGGGGAATTTTTAGGTGATAATAAGTCCACCGACTGGTTAGTGTGTCACTGTAGTCCTGATTCCCTCGTCCGTCGCTGGTTCGATCCCACGGGACGGTGGACTTATTATCACCTAAAAATTCCCCTTCGGTAACATATATGAAAATATATTACTTCCGAGGTAGAGTGAATTGGATATTAAAGGACGTTTGTAGCTTTCTGATTGTATATGAATCACGGTGATGTGATAAATAGTCATATATATATATATATATATATATATATATATTATATGTATATATATATGTGTGGTGTGTGTGTGGGTGTGTATTTATCCTGTATATATATGTATATATATATATATATATATATATATATATATATATATATATATATATATACTCGTATATGCCTTCTTACCGTAAGAGGTGCCAGAAGAGGGTGTTAGCCTTCCAGTTCCAAGCAAATTTTTTTTAGGGTGAAGTTGCCAGGGCTATGCCTCTCTATTCCAGATGCCAAATTCACTTCTTGAGTCGACAGTAGGTTTTAACTTAGCGATGTCATCTGCCGTTTACCCCAAGAATCGAACATAGGTCTTCTCAGGTACAAAAGACATAAGTAACAGATCATTTTTATGAAAACTGTCGTTCACATACCGTCGAGGCTGTAAAAGTCTCGAAATATAAATGGCTGACCATGCATTGTAGATTTATTTAATAAACCTACAATGCATTATTTATTACTTCAGAAAATTGTAAAATCATAATCAAAGCTCAAGAAAGTCGTTTTAATTCAGGAGAGTGAAAAAAGGCGCATACATGAAAAATCAATTTATAAGTAAATGAAATCACTCATGATCTGCCTTACAGAATTGAACATTTCTCCATTAGATCTTGCTCCATAATCGCCCGAGGCTTCCTTCACCTCTTCCATAAAATAATAATGAACATTATCTCCGTCCCGTCGTCTTAAAGTAATTGCTTTGGGGATCCTTCCTCGAGGTAGAAGGGATGGGAATCCTGTTACCAGCAGATATTCTAATTCATCCTTCTTTTAATCCTATTCTTGTTGATCTAGTTTCCCGTCTATTCCTTCTCCTGTAACTCATTCTCTTCTATTTTCTCCCTTAACCTGCCCTCTCTGCTTCTCCTCCTCCTTCTTTTACCTGTTAACTCGAAGTTTCTTTCTCCCCGTCTTCCACTTATTGTGTTGTTTTCTATTGGCCTCTCCTCCTCCTCCTCCACATCTTCTATTATCTTTTCTACTTTGATGCCTGATGATGCTGAACTCTTCTACTTCCCTCTTCTGCTTCTCATCGTTTTCATCCTTTCTTGCTGCTTTTCTGCCTCCTCAACATTCTCTTCCTCCACTACATCCACTCTTGGTATTTCTTACTAATCATCCTACATCCTTTGTTTGCTGTCTGTGTTCCTCCTGTCAGACTGCACAGTGGGCCAGGAGGTGGACAAAAACCGAAAAATTTATTGTTGAGTTTTATCACAATTATATGAAAACCGTAAATTAGAATAATTTTTAGAAAGGGAACCGTATATTATATTATTATTTAGGGAGTATGGGATTGACTGGTGCCATGGTTTTTAGACGCAATCGGCTTAGTACATTCTCTACCAGTATGCAGTGATCAGTCGACATCAGATTTGTGTGCCTGTAGCATCTGTCATATCAGGTTCGTATTTCATAAGTTTGTAAAAGAGTTCCAACAAGTTTACTACGTGTTGTTTCCATGACAACATTTCAAATATTGTATAACATGCAATTAATCCATGTTATGTTGATATACAGTATATACAAAAGTGCTTCAAATATTTTTGATTTAACAAAAACAAGTATGCAGCAACTTTTTCGCTTGCATTTGCTTCATATCTCTTATGGATCTTATTATACTAGAACTTTTGTAGAAGGTGAAAATACTTGTTTTCTTTGCACCAATATGCACTTCGGAAGCGCTACCTCCTTTTTCATGGTGCCATTCAACCAACGATTCTGAGTAACGAACGCCATAAGGTGACCAGAGTTGCCAACGAGTACTTCAGTATCTTAATACATGGTGTTTTCAATGGGTTTGGGGCAAATCCCAGCCTAAAAAGTTGGAGGGGGTTTGGTTGCTATGAGTTTTGGATTTTAAAGCTGTTCAAAGGGTTTGCTTGGGTTAGGGCAGGGAAATATCTAGAACCTGTATATTAGGAAAGACATGGAGCCATTTCAAAAGGAAATCTTTACCGCTGCTACTACAGTTACCACATTTTAATCTATATCACTGAAGACTATTTTCAGTGTAACAAATGACAGCGAAATTTTTGGAGTCAATATCTGTTAATTTTCTCAAATACTTGAAACCTAAATGGGTAGCTGTACAAAGGAGCAAGATTAAGTTTACAAAAAAATATGCCGATTGGTTGAATAACATTGCATATGAGCGGAAAGAAAGTGCTCATGCAGGTCCAGGTCGTCGTAATAAGACCTTTGAGATTTCCAAAGAAAAGACAAATATATCATTGAAAACAACGATTGGTAACAAAAATGAATACTCACCTGAAGAAGCATTGGCTGAGGTAACATTTGATTGTTCACTACGTAAGAGATGTTATCAACTCTAAAGGTCTGGAGCTACTGAAAGAAATAGCAAACTTTATCCAGTCTATAATTTAATCCGGGAAGTGAAAGAAGCGAGCTTGCCAACACCTTCTGAATGGAGAATTTCAGATTATAATGCAGAAATAGATTTCCAGGCTTTGACTGATCACGCAGTTAAAAGAATTATGAAAATCCGATTTTGAGAAGCTCGAAAACTTAGCAGTTGATAAGTTATACCTGGAGTGTAAAGTTGGTTTTGAAGGAACATCAGGACAAAGTATTTATAAGCAAAGCCTCTTGGCTAATGTTGAAAGAAATCTTGCGTCAGAAAATAGTCTTTTTATAACAAGCACGGTTCCTCTTGAGCTAAATGTAACTTTTGAATCCTGAAAACAAGGTTGTTATCTGGAAAAACACAAAACCATCATCACCACTCTTCTATCGACCAATTAGATTCAAGTTTACGAAAGAAACTAGACAAGTGTTAGTTGATGAAGAACAGTTTATAGAGAATTGTACTTCAAACTTACGACCTACTGAAATATCCGGTGATTTATTAGTTCACCACAATGTAAGTTTAACCATGACTGATGGAAAAGTGGTAACAGCTCTATCAGCAGTTACAGTTTCGATGCAGTGTTGTTCTGTATGTGGAGCCTCCCTTAAAATCCTAAATAACACCGAAGAAGTGAAAACCCGTCCTTTAAATCAAGAAGCAATGAAACACGGCTTATCTACCCTTTACGCATGGATTAGGTGCATGGAATTTTGCCTGCATATATCTTACAAAACTGATATACAGAAATCGCAAGCACGTGCTTCTGAAGAAAAAGAGCCAGTAAATAAGAGGAAGGAATTGACTCAAAAAAGGTTTCGGATGAAGTAGGTTTAGTAATTGATATGCCAAAACCATCTGGTTTTGGTACATCTAATGATGGAAATACTGCTCGCAGGTTTTTCAAGGATGCAGAAATTGTATCCGAAATCGATGCAGGTAAATTTGAAAGGTTTTGCTTGGACACTGCCAAATTTTATGTACAGAAATATAACTGGCACTACATGCCCCAAAGCTTGCATCGGTTATTAATTCATGGTGCTTCAGTGATACGCAACTGCAATCTACCAATTGGCATATTATCTGAGGAGGCACAAGAAGCAAAGAATAAAGAATTCAAGAAGTTTAGGGAATCTTTCACAAGAAAAAATTACGAATAAAGACAAATGAAGAGTTAATGAGGAGATTACTTTGTTCACCTGATCCCTTGATAAGTTCCCTAATAAAAGTAGACAGACCAGCAAAAACTGAACTACCTGAAGAAAGCAAAATTTTAATTGTCCAAAATACTTCGATTGGTATCACGTAGTCTTAATGCGAGTTAAGTTCCATGTTATTTTAGATTTTTTCGAAATGAATTAAATACTTTTATTTCTATTTTCATATTATTATAGTATAATAGTATAACTAAAATGTTGTTCTTAACCCCTTTCTCAGTCCATCCCTCACTTCCTACCCCCTCCATTTTCCACCTTGATGATTGATGTGACTGATCAAGGCAGAGTGTTTTGGCGTCCACCGCAGACCACACCTGAGACATCTTTACTTTCCCATCCATTAGGAGCTTCCCCTCTCCGTCCCTTTTTTGTCACTCACAAAGGATAAAGGGATATCATTACTGTTTCAAAGGTTCCGTAAATAAAATATCTCATTATAAAAGCTGAATACCTAATTATCACCAAAGGCTTAGCATGGTTTCAATACATGTTTTGATCTTCAGTCGTTCCTTTGGTCTTTGATAAATTGTGGTATAGCGAAGATTTTACTTTTTCGGCTTCCTGGGCGGACATTTCTCTCTCTCTCTCTCTCTCTCTCTCTCTCTCTCTCTCTCTCTCTCTCTCTCTCTCTCTCTCTCTCTCACTTCATTAAAAGTAGTTAATTGTCACTTTAAATTTAATTGTGAAAACTGTTAATATTGGTAATAATTTACTTTGAAATAATTGCTAGATCTGAGCGCCTGAAAGACGCATTGATCATTAAAAAAACTTAGCTTCGTCTGAGTTGATACAGATACTGAGAAACCTTATTATGTCAGCATTAAAGTTTATAATTGTTGCACGAGTCGCTTTTTATGCACCCAGTGGCCTCCTTCCGTTAGTCTTGGAAAAATAAGAACTGACAAAGAGATGATACGCTTGCATATTAAGCTGCTGAATGATGTCCCTTGAAGAGTGATTAAATTTCTCAGGCCTGATTTATTCACAGAAATGAAAGCAGTTGACCAATACGGGTGCTAACTGGAAGTTCCGTAATTGATGTATTTGTTATAATGTTAACCTTTTTATGTTTCAGGTACTCTTTAATTCTGTCGGTGATGCATGCTCATTATATTTACTGTGTCTAGCACTCGTTAGGCGATAACTCGCTGTAAGCGGCTATTATGAGGGTTTTCCTTTTGATAAAATAATCGTTATGGCTGAGCCTTACCTAGGCAAGCTGCATGAATCATAAAGAGGACGTTGCATACGAAAATGTGTTGCAATAATTTTTCAAGTGTTTATCGACAGACGATGTAATTTATGTTATCAGAATCTGAAATGTTTACAGTGTTTCATATTTAAATATGTAAATATATACTGTATATGAAAGGTTACTCTCCCTGATAGATAGATATATAGCTAGGTACTGTAAAATGGGTGGGCTTCTTGGTGTGATCGGTACGGCGCTACTTATCAAGTGAGAGGACCCAAAACTGATCTTGATTTTAAGACCAGTGATGGTAGTTAGATGGCTGTGGTGATGGCAACCAAAAGTTTGAAAATGCGGATTTGGTTTGAAATCTCATCCTAAAAGACTTCCTGAGGATCGGAAGTTTATTATATATATATATATATATATATATATATATATATATATATATATATATATATATATATATATATATGTATATATATATATATATTTAGATAGATAGATAGATAGATAGATACTCACTGTCTGTTGTTTTGAAGCCAGGCTACGTTTCAGAAGCACTTATCGATTCCCAAAATTTAGTGAATTCGATATTGCACGACTTTTGCGGATTCATGTCTGTGAATATTAAAAAATCAGGCGTGTAAAAGTGACAAAAATCATATATATATATGTATATATATATATATATATATATATATATATATATATATATATATATATATATAAACTATTTATATTGCGTGTATAGAGCAAGAGAGACAGAATTATAAACCCACACAAACGTGCACATACACCGACATTATTCAACAGACTTTATTGCTGGAACTTGAGCAGTAAAACAGGCCAATCGGACTTCGCGACAAATCGCCCTGTGTCAGAGGCTCCCTCATCGCGCCCCACGTCACCGGATCCACATCAGCAATGCGTAGGATTAGTTCCCGTATGCAAACATACCTGTCACACCTGTCACGCGTGCGTCGTTGCTCTTTTGTTAAGCCTCTTACGTGAAATTGGTATCAACAACAGCAACGACGGAGCTGTTCGCTTCCGGCAAACCCATTGCGAGAACAGCCGTGAGGCTTCGCATTTTCATCGTGGCTGTCAGTTCAGTTGCGAAGTATTAAAACGAACTGGTTCGTTTTCGCTGGCACTGTAATGGATATTTTGTACCGATGAATGAAAATCTACAACAAAAACAATTTCAACTGTACTTCGATAAGTTGAACTTTTCATTCTGGAGAGACCGAGACAGGCAGATTTTGAAATTTGTGAAAACACAAACAGTTACATTTCAGAACTTCAGTGCTGGAGAAACTAGGTTTTCTGTGGTTTTATATCTTGGAGATGTTTTATGAATAAACAACCAATCTTAGGCTTTGTTGCCAGAGACTGCAAGTGCAAAATTCATTAAGTGATATCTTCGCACAGATGGTGATACATGACTAGTATCTCGGCAGTCTTCAGAAGATGCTTGGAAATGTAAATTAGATATTTGAAACTTCAAGAATAGTATGAAAATTAAGTACATAAATAGATCTACTCATATTCCTAATACAGCAGATGCCAGTAATAATAATAATAATAATAATAATAATAATAATAATAATTCCTATTGTACTTAAATTTTTAAAAAAGATACGAAGGTGATGGTTATTTTTAAACCTAACTACATTCAGCTCTTTACCAATATCCGTTTTGTATTATTGTATTGGTTATTACAGCACGGTCTATTCTTCCCGGTACAGAATGCTTTGAACAGAACGAGGAGGTCGTGCTGTTACCATGGAAACCTCTCCTTCATTGGGATATGATGCTAAATTGTGTACAATAAGGATTTTCAGCATTTTCGAAGTATTCATTAAAAAGTCGGAACCGTGAATGAAGAATTTGCTTTGTTGCTTTGACCTGAACTTAGTGAAAGTAAGTCTCTCTCTCTCTCTCTCTCTCTCTCTCTCTCTCTCTCTCTCTCTCTCTCTCTCTCTCTCTCTCTCTCTCTCTCTCTCTCTCAACAAAGAGTGTTTTTCATACCACCTCCAATGTCAGATTTTTTTTTTCCTCGTATGTTAAGGTTCGTGGCTGTGTGAATACGTACAGATACGCATATTCTTTGTTTTATGTTTGTTTTTTATATATATATATATATATATATATATATATATATATATATACACATACATATATATACAGTATATATATATATTCCTGAAATGTGATAGTCTTACCTTTTAATCACATTTCATTTTTATATTAACTCATACGCATGCTATATTTTGGTTTGTTTTTTATATGAATATTGTTACCATATTATGTTAATCCCAGAGCACTTATCTATTTATATTTAACATTACTGTTTTATTGATTGACCAAATTCTATCTTATCTTATATTTGCTTCTAGAAGAAGTTTATCACTTGAATCTCTTGTATAAATCTTTATAAAGGGGATACCTTTGTAAATTTCTGGTGTAATAAAGAAAAGGCTAACAAGGGTCGTTCAGATATGGACATGAAAAACGGCAAACTCCAAATCCTCAAACATGGCATTCCGTCTTTGATCTTTCAGGAAATATACTGAGGTGCTTTGCCTTTGATGACAAGCTGGAAATTAACTGATCCCTCAACCAAAAATATACACGAAGCTTTTAGCTGTAAACTGGTGACCCCAGTGTTTATACTAAGTCTTTGGCCTCTTTCATAAAGGGAGCTCAAGCTTACTTATTTACGATTTATTTTTGTCATTAGGTCACCAATGTTGAGAAGGAGAGGGCATCTTTTTTTTTAAACATTTTGTTTTGATCAACGTTGTCGTCAAAATGACTGGATGTGTATATTTATTTTTCGAAAAGCCGCTGGAATGGGCGCTTTGGGGAGCTTGCATATGCCCTAGCCTCAATAAAAAACAGAAATCAGTAGGAGGCACACATGCGCGCGCGCTCACACACACACACACCATATATATATAATATATATATATATGTATATTTATATATATATATATATATATATATATATATATATATATATATACATAATTATGTATACACACAAATATACATATATATATATATATATATATATATATATATATATATATATATATATATACATATATATAAAACCAAGGTGCAGACAGGTGAAGACCAAGGGCGACATCAAATCACAGGTTGACTAAGGAAACAGGTCAATTTCTACGTTTGTCTTATCTTTAATTCCGACGTTTCGTGGCTCCATTTGACGGTGACCTTGACCGCGAATCCTGCTCCTTGGGTGGTTGGATGGCAAAGCTCTATCCCCTTCTATCTGGATATTTAAACTCGGTTTCCTTGATGCTATGTATATTGCCGCTGTTATTGTTATGCCTCGATATGAATTGCATCTGTATTTTATTTTAGTGTTGTTTATCAAGTCTTGTAACGATGGTTTCGTGTCGTGTTTGCCTGTGTAGTGTTGGAAGATGGCTCCCGTGTTTCTGTGTGCAAGTAATCTTTTCTCTGGAAGGACTGCAATCCTCCTCGGGGCAAATAAATTTGTAAAACACATTGGTACTCATCCCCTTAGGTGTGGGTGCGCAAGTGCTATTTTCCATTACAAGTGATCCCAGCAGGTTGGGTTTGCAATACACCCAATAAAATACAGATGCAATTCATAGATAGAACGGAGGATGCTTCTATGTATTAGTTCTTGCTTGAAAAAAAGCCCGAGACACAGGCGAAACGGACCGTAGCACTTAAAATAAATGGAAACCACACCACGCTTGTGTACTTATCCAGAATTTTGAAGAAAGATTGAAAACAGAAGTAAAGAAATATGAAAAAGTTAGCATCAAAGAAGTCAGTGCCACAAAGGTGATCGCCTACAACAAAAATTGTGAAAGGGAAAAACGGTGCCTAAAACACACATACACACGCACGCACGGGCGCAGCACGCACGCTCGCGCGCGCACACACACACACACACATACATATGAGTCTTTCAGTCGAGAAACATGCTAAGCGCCATCCTGGGCCATAGGTATTTTTAATTTAATTTATTATATTTTAAAAATGGCACTTGGCAAGTTTCTCGACTGAAAAGCTTATATATAAGATATAAGATCCCTTTTCTTGTATATTAAATCTTCATATGAGCCTTTCAGTCGAGAAACATGCCAAGCCCCATTCTGGGCCAAAGTATTTTTAATTTAATTTATTATATTTTAAAAATGGCGCTTGGCATGTTTCTCGACTGAAAAGCTCAATATATATATATATATATATATATATATATATATATATATATATATATATATATATATATATATATATATATATATATATATATATATATATATATATATATATATATATATGCTGTATGAATATTCCTTATGATATGCCTTTTTTATCTTAAAGGAGTGGTGCAAGAAAAGTATATATTTCGTGCTCTTAGAGAAGTCTTTACGGATGTGGGTTGCTATCCTTATGCGGTTTTCTTAACACAAGCTGACCTTGGTTCTCATTCATGGCCAGGCGAAATGGTGGGCCGCCGACTGGGAACCAAACCACGAATGATACGAATTTCTTCTGTGTTCTGCAACTATATATATATATATATATATATATATATATATATATATATATATATATATATATATATATATATATATATATATATATATATATATATGCACGTGTGTGCGTGCGTGCGTGTGTGTGTGCGTATGCGTTATGTAAATACCTTCACGAAGTTGTTTCCCTACTTTTTATTGAGCATCAGCTCGAGCTGGGCAAATTGGTAGTACCTGAAGTAGGCTCCAAGCTCAGGGTATGGGCACCTGTTGTCTTTTAGGTTGAAGCCTCGTTAGGCAAAGGTTAAATCCACAATAGAAATTTGTGGCCTTGCTCAAAATGGGCAAAAGAGGTCACTGGCAACAGAACACGGACAAGGTTAAGACGATTAGTGCCTCGTCACCTTGGCATCAACTCAGACACCTGGCAGATGACCTTCGGGCCAGCCCTAGGAGAGCTGTTAACCAGCTCAGTGGTCTGGTTAAACTAAGATATACTTAACTTAGTGAGAAACCAATTGACAGTGGCCTGAGTCATTGCTGGTATATTTTCGTTTAGTCTAGAAATTCAAGCACAGATGCCACACATCACAAGAACTTTGCTGTAAAAGCTGCTTTATGTATATGTAGTTCAAATCATAAATGTCTAAAATTTGCCTAGTAAAATTTAAGTCAAATCACAAAATATCAATAAATTAGGGGAAGAAAGTTGCACTTCGCCAAAACTGAATAAACTTTACCTCGATACCATTATTGGATCCTCCTCCGGCCACTCCACTTCCTTTGCCGCGGTCCTCTTCATCCATAAATGATAATGAACATTACTTTTCATCCATTGTTTTCAAGGAATTGCGCTCGTAAACCTCCACCGAGGAAAGAATTAGACTCCTTCCTCTGTAAGATATTCCTCATCCTTTCAACTTTTTCCCTTGCTGCGCTCGTATTTTTTTTTTTTTTTTTTTTTTTTTTTGCCTCTGTACCTTATTCCCTCATCATCATTTTTAATCTTCCCTCTTATCTCCTACTAGGACGCTCTCTTCGTTCTTCTTAACCTTATGTTCTTTCTCCTCCCATTCCTCCTTTTCTCCTCCTGAAAAATTTTCACCTTTCTTGTTGTTTTCTCTTTTTCAGCCTTTTGCTTCCTCCTGCACCTTCTCGTCTATCTCAGCTTTCCTTAAATTCTTCTCCTCGTATTTTCTCCTCACATTTTTCTGTTCCTTTTTTTCTGTGCCTTATCGTCTCCTTCCTTCAATTACTCTTCTCATTCTTCAAACTCCTTTTTTTCAAAACATCATTGTATCTCCACTCCATGAAACCAGGTAAATCAACCAAATATGAAGACTTCGTCTCTTTCTCTGTATTGAATTCATTTTCCTATTTACATTTCTGCTTTCATGCTTTCCTATTCAAATTCACTCCTCATTTTCCTCCATGTATGCTTTTCCTTTCTGCTTTTCATCCTTCTCTCCTCCTTTTTTGTTTTTGCCATCTCTTCTCTACCTTGATGATTGATGTCGCTGATAAAGGCAGATTGCTTTGGCGTCTCCCACAGACCGCATCTGAGACGTCTTTTGTTTCCCATCCATTAGGGGCTTTGCCTCTCAACCCTTTTTTATTTATCTCTCACAAAGGATGAGGGGCCATCCGATATTGACATTTGAAAGGTTCCATAGATAAAATATTTCGTTTGAAATGCTAAAAATGTTTCACCAGCGCCTGAACATGGCGTCTGTAGTTGTTTTGATCTGCTCTCGTCTGGGATTTCGAAGACTTTTGCTCTTCAGTTCCGTGAACAATAGGGGCCATCTCTCTCTCTCTCTCTCTCTCTCTCTCTCTCTCTCTCTCTCTCTCTCTCTCTCTCTCGTAATAAATAGGTATCTGTTTTGTATAAGTTTTTCCTTTAAGTTTTATTATTCAATGTTGAAAGATTTAATCATTTGCATACAATGATTGTTAAAACTAAACTGCATAAATGAATATTAGCTTTCTGTTATCTAGTAAATAAGTATCTGTCTTGAATAAGGGTACCCTACAAATTTTATAAGCAAAGTTAAAAAGATGTAATAATTTTCTTACAATAATTGTTAAGACTAAACTCATGAATTTTTGGATATTTGAATACATATGTCTGTATCGCCTAAACTTTGCTGGAATAAGGCCGCAATGTGGAATACCCCAATTTTTCTACAACATCTAATTTTCTCTCCTTCCCTACATTACTTCGTCACTGGTTGAGCTTCCAATCCCCCATCTTAAGCAGGCTTATGCCTTAGGATCCTGATTAGAAGGTAAAAATGAAAAATCTAGAAATTGAAAACATTCTGAATGGACTTAATAAGTAGCAAATAACTCTGCGTCATACAGTTTCATATTTATGGCTTTTATTTTTTAATTTTCCTTCCCTTCTGAATCAGTGTCCTATTCATTCAGCCGAGAACTGACTTCAGTTTCACTCCGAAGTTAAAACAAGAAACAGGCTATAATAGGATGACCGAAACTCCATTTAGCGACTAGTGTTCTCTCCCCATCCAGAGCAGGGAGGCAACAAAATATATTGTGCGTCTCCTGTTTCGACTTACCGATATTGATGTAGTATGCGGTTCCGTAGTGGATTCAGCAAAGTCTGCTTTAAATACAGATTTTCTAAGACCTGAGTATATTCTCTCTTATTGTTCAAGTTATTTTTTACATTAGGTTAGCTGACATGTTCATGTGTACACGCGCACACACACACACACACACACACACACACACACACATATATATATATATATATATATATATATATATATATATATATATATATATATATATATATATATATTTTTTTTTTTTTTTTTTTTTTTTTTTTTTTAAACGAAAATATGTTTTACTGCACGGTGTCTGAAAATAAACAGTGAATTATAAGCCACTGGAAAGATAACTCGTGTTTTTCAAATTTGTCAGAGAGTTTTTGTGGCTCTCTTAATTTATTTTTTAGTGGATTTATACTTTTTAACAGCAAATTATAAACATTTACGTAGTGGGCTAACTTCAGTTCATCATTTTCACGCAAAATGTGCTTTTGATAATAATAGCAGATTTTGCACAGTTGATTTTTTTTACGTTTAGCCGTGCAATAGCCGGCACGAATAATAATAAATTTTATTTCAATGGAGAGGCACTTTATCCTAATTTTTTGTTACTCGAAAACAGTGTTTTTGTTGAATTTATTTCCTCTTTTTAAAGCGTTTTTGTTTTCATCTAACTTTTTCTTGTCATAAAGTACAACTAATTATTCAGTTCTAAAATGACCTCAAAGTGAGGGTTACGGCTTGAAAACGTACTTTGCACAGAGTAGTCAAAGAAACGAGACGATTTGGCTGTAAATTGGAGTTACAAAGCTAAAATATAATAAATACGCATTTCATTTTATGTAATCTTTATTCCCCAACTGTTCTCATAATTAATGAAAAAAAAATCTCTAACGTTTGACTCCATGGTAAACTGTCTTCATCGTCACCGTCACGGGAGTGGCATCACGAATGCGTAGGATTAGTTCCCTTACGCAACAATAACAAACGGAGATGTTCGCAACCGGGGATCATGGCATGAGGGAACTAGGCGGGTTTCTTTCTTTCAGTCAACACGGCCCTTAGATGTGAAGAGATAATTAGTTTTCATAATTTTTTTATTGCAGTTTACAGAGGATTTTTGTGTTAGTAAATCCAATTTGGAATGAGTAAATCCTTAAATATGCAATTATATCTCGTTTGTACGTCAACAGGAGGTGCTTTTCGTGCTGTAAAAATTAGGAAAATGCGTAATAATGAAATTAGAAGTATAATGAATCGAGAATCCGTTGTTTTTTGGTTCCCGAATTATTTCAAGAGTTGATCATTTTGTTTCAACTATTTTTTACCACGTAGATTTCCAACAATACTTAAATTTCATCCAAACATTTGTCCTGTAAATCTGCGCTCCACCTACCATGATGCATAATCAGGGAGGTGATTATTCAAAGTGGCAGAATTTGTTGGCTCATATCATCAACAAGTGATGATAATTATGCCAATAATTTTGTGGCGCTTTTGCTTTGAAAATTCATAGAAATAGGAAAATTACGTAAATGAAACTACTGTTGCTGTAATAATGAAGAAATAATTCATCATTTTTTAAGCATTATCGAATGAATATTTGCTCCTGTGTTTGTGCCATTTAATCTGGTGTCCTTTTAAGAGTCACAAACAACAACGACTATTTTTACAAGCAAATTATACTTCCATACCTGATTCACAAAGCCATTGACAATAGCAAGGCAGCAGTCAATGTCGTCACCATGGCATCCTCTCCTTTAGAGGTATATGATGCTCAGTTGTGAAGTGCATCAAAATGTCAGCTCGTAAGTAATACGAACATTCGCAAAGTGGTGAATAATAAAACCGTCAGTGAGCCATAACTCAAGGACTGCCTTTGTTGCTGGTGGCTCTTCACTCAAAGGCTGTTGGGATCAAAAGCGTCCTTTGCAGCATCTCTGTACATGAGGATAAAAATAGACTATCTCCGTCTCTCTTTGCTTCAACTTGGATGGAACACAGCAAGCTCTACTAGATGCATAGGAGAGAGAGAGAGAGAGAGAGGTAATAAAAGAGATAAGAAGATGGTCAGCCCCATCAGCTACTTTTTATAGCCAAGAGAGACCCTCCGTTCCGAGAGGTGAAATTTCATGGCATATGGCTCAGAAGGAATAATGTTGATTACCAAGAATTGTTTTTGTCTCTGATAAGAAATGAATAGTTCTGAAGTGGAGCGTCCTTGTCCATTACAGTATGAATCCAGTCAGTGCTAAAACATAATTCTCTCTCTCTCTCTCTCTCTCTCTCTCTCTCTCTCTCTCTCTCTCTCTCTCTCTCTCTCTCTCTCTCTCTCTCACACACACACACACACACACACACACACACACACACACACACACATTCAAATTGTCTGGATAACACATCGAAACGAATTTATAAATATCAAAGGTTTCCTAACAATATATTACAAACCATCTCCCCTTCTCTCTCTCTCTCTCTCTCTCTCTCTCTCTCTCTCTCTCTCTCTCTCTCTCTCTGTGTGTGTGTGTGTGTGTGTGTGTGTGATACTGCCTTAAGCTATATTATCAGGTCTTAAACATGGTTGCCTTTGTGTACCTGACATCAAAATTGTTCTGCTAATCCATGTTTAGTTCGTAAAGGGAATATGATTTCCGCAAAAGCAAATATTATCATCATCGACTTGCGAACAAAAAAGGAATCGATAAGATGAGGCGGAGAAATAAATAGATGGAAAGGATTAGATATAAACAGATATGGACGAGAAACAGAGTGATGGAAATAACTAAGTATAGATAGATAACGAGGAGAAAGAAACAGATGACAAGCGTAATGAGTGAACAGAGCTGAAGGACGATAAGATAACAGAGAAACGTGATAGATGTTGATCAAGAGGAAGGTGTATAAGACGAAGATGACAAAAAAGAACCATCTGTGAAGAAAGGAGGAATGAAAAGACGAAAATAGAGAAAAGAAATCATAGATTTGAAGGGCTAGAAAAGAATTGACCAGGAGGACGAGAAACGAGAGCATGAGAAGAAAGTGAGGGAAATGAAAGAGAAGGGTGTATGTTTAAAAGTTACTGCACAATATCATGCAGAGAACGCCTCCATCATAACAAAGAAGATAGAGTGAATCGTTGGAAAATCCAACGATCACGCACTGAACGCCTCCATCAGAACACATAATCACAGGGTAAACATGGCGAAGATACAGCCGCGTTTCTTATACCGTATGATGTAACGGGTCGGGTTTCTTCGGGCATTAAGTAGGATTTTAGACCCGTAGGAAATTCATTTCATTTTATCTAAGCACTAGACGCACGGACGCTCTTTGTTCTAGGCGTTCACAGACGAACGTTCTGCTGAATATTCAGTTCGTGGCCCTTTGGTGTCGTTGTTGTTGATAAGGAGAAACCTAGAGCGAAGGCGTCTTCAAGGTTGCGTGAAATCGGAGCTTCAAACCTGAGATGAATAACAAGAAAGAGAAGTTGCGCTTTCTCTCTCCTTTGTAGCGATGAGATCAAAGCTCCTAATAGCGTTAAAGGTGTTAACGAGGCGGCATTGCAATTTAATGAAAATAATAAGTAGCGAAACAGACGGTGGAGAAGAATTACGAGGGAGAAGATATGAAGAAGATTTGGAAGGCCCAGTGTATAATCTGAAGGGAAAATATGATAAACAAGTAAAAAATGGGCCTAACTTTCTTCGGCGCAATAGAGTTTTCTGTACATCGTATAATCAAGGCCACCGAAAATAGATCTATCTTTCGGTGGTCTCGGTATAATTCTGTATGAGCCGCAGCCCATGAAACTTTAACCACGGCCCGGTGGTGGCCTGGCCTATATCGTTGTCATACGCACGATTATGGCTAACTTTAACTTTAAATAAAATAAAAATTCTGAGGCTGGAGGGCTGCAGTTTGGTTTTTTGATGATCGGAGGATGGATGATCAACATACCAATTTGCAGCCCTCCGGCGTCAGTAGTTTTTAAGATCTGAGTGCGGACAGAAAAAGTGCGGACGGACAGACAAAGCCGGCACAATAGTTTTCTTTTCAGAAAACTAAAATTAGATATAATAGAGATTACTTGAAAAAAGCTGAAGCGTTTTAAAGTTGCACTCTCATTCTTCTCAGTATTGCCCTTCGCACCTGCTTAGGAGACTGAGTAAAGATAAAGATAGTAACAATGGTTAAATCAACAGACATATGAAAAATCTCCAGGTCCAGTGCACTGTAACTCGGCTGTAGATATACTGAAAGGCAATTTGAAAACCACGCAGTGGCTGTTTTTTTCTGGATCATGGTATAAACGTATTTTCTTCGTTACCTTGTGTAGACAGAACCTTGGTCACTATAAAGTTCGAAATTTCAATGCTCTAGATTTGTTTTGATGTCGTCACTCGAGGTCAGAACCAATAAAAAAAAGTAGACTCGTTTTCGGTAGTGAATATAATCATAAGTGAACGGCAAAACAAGTCACTCCCTAGAATATTAATCAGATCTAAATATTACCTAATTACTGGCTTCTATGGAACGTTAAGATAATAGAGATTAAGACTGAGAAAGTTATTTGGAAATCACTGACAAACAGAAGCTGTTGAAAGTTAGAAATGAACAAATTTGCAGCACAAAAGACAATCTTAATACCAAATGTAAGTGGTGGCTAATAAAAATTGGAATAGTTTTGTTCACATCTCTTTATAATCAAGGGAAGAAAATATGTAATCTTGATAATATAAAATATATAATCTTAATAATATTTTTGGCCTCAAGCGGAACATTCCTCCCCTAAACATATTCTGCAAATCTTCCAAGTCATCGTTGCATTACAAAAAACGCCCCTCTGGCCTCATGACCTTGCCATCTGCGATTCAGTGCTTGAAGACTTCAGAGCTTTCTTAACCTCATCGTAGGCGGTCTTCCGAAAGGGGCCTTTCTTTCCTGTGGCACAAATCGTTAGACGATATGGTGAATGTGACGACCTATAGGAGTGATAGATTGCTGGGGCTTCAAGTGACAGTAGGGGACTCTAAGACCCTAATAATTAATGTTTATATGCCCTGGGAAAAGAACAATTATATTGATCAATACTGCATGATCCTAGGTGAGTTACCCAGCATTATTCACGATTCTACTGCTGATCATGCTTGTATAATTGGTTACCTTAATTCTCAACTCACAAAACAATTTTATAACGAACTTACTCGCTTCTGCCAAAATCACGCTCTCCAAATTAGCGATGTAATGCTCCTCCCTCCCCCCACCGATACCCATACCTATGTGCAGAATAGAACGGACACAATTACAGCCTCCTGGCTGGACCACTGCATCACGTCCCCTCAACTTCATGATTCTGTTGTGACCCGCAACATTCGCTACGATCTTGCAGCTGGCTATGATCGCATTCCCTTACAAGTGTCATTCAGTACCCCCATCCTTCCCTACCGTGAACCCCCTAACTGATCGCCCACCTGCTGTTAACTGGTATTTAAAAAACCAACAAACCAGGCTGCTGTCAATTGTTCAACCGACAGACGCCTTACTGTGCACTAACCCAAAATGTAGAAATGACCATCGCAGGAGAGATCTGAAAGAATTCTATTCGAATATAATTTCCGCTCTGCTTGCCTCCGGCAGGGATACCTGTAGATCTCGTCAAGGCAACTCTCGTAATATACTTGGATGGAATGACTTGGTTAAAGATCTATCTACACATTCACGAGAAATGTTTTTACTGTGGAGGCAAAATGGTAGCCCGAGGGAAGGACACCTTGCAGTGCTAAGGAGGCAGGAGAGAGTTCAGACTTGCCCTTAAGCACTGCAGACTGAATGAAAAGCAACTAAGAGCTGATGCAATGTCTAGAAAATTAGAATCTGGCGATTACCCTCGTCTTTGGAAAGACATTCAATCCCTAAATCCCAAAACTAAGAAGCTATCACAGAGAGTAGGAGAAGCCGTCGGTGACGAGGCTATCGTAAGAATGTGGGGCGATCACTTCAGCACTATCTTGAATTACATAAACGATCAAGACTCCCGAAGGGATGTAGATAACCTCCTTACTAATAACATTGTTTCATTTCGCCGAGCGCGTAACTCCAGGTAACATCAGCGATGCCATAAATAACCTACCTAATAATAAATCGCCCGGCTGCGATGGTCTACCTGCTGAACCTTTCAAATTCTGCCATCCGATAATTTACATTTTGCTAGCTGCTCTATTCAGTGCGTGCATAATTCGCCAGGTTCTCCCAGACTTCCTACTCTTAGTTCATTTGATACCATTAATAAAAAAAACTAGCAGAAGAATGCAGCTGACCCTGGTAATTATCGCCCGATTGCAATTACTACAATTGCGTCGAAGATACTTGAGTCCGTTCTTCTAGTCAGACCTCCCCTTTCTACACACTACTGACAACCAGTTCGGCTTTAAAGCAAACCACTCAGCTGACACCTTCATCTACATCCTGAAAGAATTGCTGAGCTATTGCCTATTATCAGCCTTTCCTGTTTTCCTGTGTTTTGTAGATGTGAGAAAAGCATTTGACAGAGTGAACTACCTGAAGCTCTTCCTGAAGCTGCACAAACGAGGCACACCTCTACATCTAACTGGCATTTTATGTTATGGTTCTCCACACAGTAATTCTCCCTAAACGGGCTCCGACAAGGGGGCATTCTCTCTCCGTACCTGTTTAACACGTACACAAATGCCCTGAAGGTCAAACTGAACTCACTCCCAATCGGATGCACTATCAACGAAACAACAATAAACAACCTCTGTTACGCCGACGATATGGTTCTGTGCAAGGTCTCCAGCGATTCATCGACACTTGCCGCCAGTATGCAGGGGAATTTGATATCTTATACAATAAAACCAACACCCAGTGCATGTCGCTGCTCCCGAGATCGCTGAAGCATATTGCAGAACCACAAATTTTCCTCGGAAATCATCGTCTGGAATTCGTGCGTGAATTTCCGTATTTGGGCCACATTATCACGGACTACCTAAAAGGTACGGCAGACATAGAACAGAGGCGTCGTAAACTATGCACAACTGGCAACATGATTGCAAGGAGGTTTGCCTTCTGTCACCGAGACACGAAACTGCTGCTCTTCCGTTCGTACTGCTCTAGTATGTATGGGCGTTCCCTTTGGACGAACTCAAGGCCAATACAAAGTTGTATTGGCCTTGGACGAACTATACCCGAGAGACCATGAGACGTATCACTGTTGTTCACAGTGACATTCTGAGACGCTTCACAAGCACTCCTCGCTATCACTCCGCCACGCAGATGTTCATAGAAAACCGCCTGGATAATTTAAAAATTATTGTTAGGTGAACAATGTCCAGTCTGATCACCAGACTGAGAAACAGCAGCAATTCGCTCATACAAAGCATCCTAAGCAGTGATGAAAGAAGATCTAAATTGTGGGGAAGATGGGATAATGAGGCGGCTGTTCCTTAAATGCCTTATTCTCTATTTTTGCAATCATGAAGTGTCATCTCCAGAATTATTATTATTATTATTATTATTATTATTATTATTATTATTATTATTATTATTATTATTATTATTAATTCTCAGATTCTGGCTTAGATAGAGTATTCGATAATAAAATTAAAATGAGAAACTTCAGAGAATATTAAATTTACTTCAAAAATATTAAGTACCTGCCAATTGATACATACATATATATATATATATATATATATATATATATATATATATATATATATATATATATATATTCACACGCATGTACATCATATATATATATATATATATATATATATATATATTCACACACATGTACATCATTATATATATATATATATATATATATATATATATATATATATATATATATATATATATATATATATATATATATATATACACACACACACACACACACACACACACACACACACGCAAGCCCGCAAACTGCCTTTTTATCGCAGAAAGTTTTGTTAGCTGACGACCTTCCATGTGCCATTTATATAAGCTTTTCCTCGAGACGAAGCATCAGTGTCATTTCCTGGGACAAACTTCGGAGTCGACACTGCACCCACTTATAACTTTCAGCTTTGTAATGTTGGTATTTCTGGTTCGCGGCTGCTCTGTAATGTTGGCATTTCTGGTTCGTTTCGGCAGAGTCCAGTTGTCCTTTCGGATATCTTGTGCTCGTATACTCGTCTGAAGTGAAGTTTTTGTCTTAGCTTTTTTCTGTCATTCTCAACGAGAGCTTCCGTCCTGTGTCATTGTATGAAAGTTTTTTTTTCCTCCGTAGAGCAGAGTCGACATAACTGTAGAAATGGAAAAAAAAAGCATTGTCTAAGGCGGCTCTTGTAACAAGAAGTTGGAAGTCTTCTGGGCAGTCTCAGGAATTCTTATCATCACCCCTTCCCCAGCCCTGCCACCCCCCTCTCTCTCTCTCCCTCTCTCTCTCTCTCTTCTATGGTGCTAACTATATGAGACCAACCTCTTCCAAAAAATTCACATGTGAGTCAAGCAGACAATCCTAATGTAACTCAATTAAAAATATTTTGAAAGCTGCCACTCATCTGGAAACGAGATAATTATTTGAGAAAAATCACGAGATAAAGGATTAATAGAGTTTCAGCTCAATAACTTTCTACTAGAAATTAAAATCTAAAGAACAAAATGGCTTAGTTAACCGAAATAGCCGTATTAGAAAAAGAAGTAATTTTCATGCAACAGTTTGTGCTAATCAGCTTTTCTTGTCCTAAAAAAAATGCAGTGAGCAACGGTAACTTAACCAAAACAAAAAAGGAATGCTCTAGCTAAAAGGAAAGAATGAGGCACAGACTTTATTTCAGTTGCATGAATTATTTTACCGTAACAAAAAATTGCTCCTATGAAAGAACAGTGACATTCCTACTCCCAGGAAGTCTTATCAACATCGCTGGAGTCTTCCCCCGACGTCGACCGCAGAGATGATGCAAACGGAAGCATTATTAACGCAAAAACGTTCGAGATGAGAGGCACCTTTACTCATCTCTGGTAGTCAAAGCAAAGATATCACTGGTTCCTTTGAAGAACGCAAACAAGGCAGTAATGATATTATGGTAATATATTATATATTCTGGTGAGAGGCACTGTTTTATTTCTAACATTTGTTGGCACTTTTATCACTTGATTCGTGTTTTTTTTTATCTCTTCTTATTCCATTAGACGTTTTCCTCCAAGCTTCTTTAGTGTTTATTAGTTTCTTTTGCAACGAGCTTGGTGGCGTGCACTACGCTGTGCTGGAACCCGGCGCTGCCCGTCATGTCTCCCCTACCCTCCCGATCCCCTTCCTACCCCCCCCCCACCCGGGGCGGACAGACAGGTTCGCAGGAGGAGGGTGGATATGTCATGTCTCCCCTACCCTCCCGATCCCCTACCTACCCCGCCCCCACCCGGGGTGGACAAACAAGAAAGATCCACTCGGATTTTATTATTATAGATTCTCGGTAGAATTGGTAATCTCTTGGGGGCAGTTAATCTTAATATAGTCATCTAAGTTGGTGTGAAAGTGAGAAAAGAGGGGTGAGGAAAGAGATACCCCACAAATCTAAAAGTTTCTGCTAGTCAACAGCCACTCAAGGGGGAGAAATAGACAAGTTGACAAATACAAAAGATCAGTGTCAAATTGGCCGCCCTTAGTAACAGGCAAGTTGAGGAGAGAGAGAGAGAGTGCTAAATGGTCGCATTGAGCCTATAAAATTAACAATAAACTCGGTATTACTCAGGAAATTGCCCCAATTCCTTTAGTAAATATACAAGATGCGTTGATTGCGATCGTGCCTTTCTGTATTGCTCTCCAGACTTCGTTGTCGTAATTGATAGTAAATGACTGGATCTTTATTCAGTTCCCTTAATTGCACTGATTAACATACTATTTCCTGTATCGTTATGCGTTCATCATTACACTCTACCTTGTATTTTATGTGTTGATTGTCGCCTTATATCCTGTAATTTTATGCATTTATGAGCATTTTATATCTCTCAGATTCATGAGTTGTTGTCTTCATTCATGTATGAAGTAGTAGAAAATGACAAATAACTATGTTGATCATTGTCGTTAGGCGCTGATTGCTATTTGAATCATGCCATATTATTCAGAATTTTTCTTTACATTATAGTATAGCCTTCACACCTTTATTTCTCACCAAGCTATGAATGCGTCGATGTACTTATTCCTTATATAAGCAGAGACCTTTTGTGCTATTCTAAGTAGGTATTCATCTCCTACCGATTCCTGACAATGAGAGGCTTTCGATAATTTGATGGAGTTCCCAGAAGGAGACGCTTCAATTCCTCCTCCTTTTCTTCTCATTTTTATTTTCCTGCTCCCTTTCCCACAAGAAGACTTTTACCTTGTTTTCAAATGTCTTCCTCTACTTCCACATGTTCTTCTTTTTCTTTTGTCCCTAGATGTCTTGATTTTCCAGATGCTGCCTGAGGCAGATTGTTCCTCGAATGATTTATCGAGGCGCAAATCGAAATCTCTTTTTAGTTTTCTGTAAAAGAAAACTATTGTGCCGGCTTTGTCTGTCCGTCCGCACTTTTTTCAGCTCGCCCTCAGATCTTAAAAACTGCTGAGGCTAGAGGGCTGCAAATTGGTATATTGATCATCCACCCTCCAATCATCAAACATACCAAATTGCAGCCCTCTATCCTCAGTAGTTTCTATTTTATTAAGGTTAAAGTTAGCCATAATCGTGCTTATGGCAACGATATACGATAGGCCATCACCGGGCTGTGGTTACATTTTCATGGATCGCGACTCATATAGCATTATACCGAGAACACCGAAAGATAGAAATATTTTCGGTGGCCTTGATTATGCGGTGTAGCGGCTGTACAGAAAACTCGATTGCGCCGAAGAAACTTTGGTGCATTTTTTACTTGTTAATAACTGAACTGAACACTATGGTTGCGATCGTGCCATTTCATTTAGTGCTTTTCGGTATTAGTGTACATATTCGATATTGTAAAATCTTCATTTCCTGAATATTAGATATGTAATTTTTAAAGTTTATACAAAAAAAATTTTTTTTCACAAATTGTCACGTATTTTAATTTTTGCACCCAAATTATTCAACGCAAGAAAGCATATTGGGTTAATCTGTTTACGTGGCCAAACTATCTCAAACCACGTGAGTCTGTTCATTAAGTCCACCTCTTGGTCAAGCCTTTCAGCAAACATATCGAACTCGTGCCTCTTTACATTTTTAAGTTTTTCTTCAATTACTCTCAGCTTATTTCAGTGGTTTCATTCTTTTTACTTATTTTTGTCCATAATTCATTTTCGTTGTTTTTACCAAACGACAACTTAATTTTTGTTATACAAGTACTCTTCTTATTTAAAGAATTCTGCTAACCCTTATTATTTTTTTCATGATTGGTCCACTAACCATCTTCTATCTGTAATTTGCCACTCTTTGGCATTTATTTACTCTGAATCCTTTCAAAAGGTCACTTTCGCAATAATCACAGTCATTGCTTTCAGAAGCTCATATGCTATATCCTCGTTATTAGCAGCCAGCACTGTATTATTTATAAACTTGCCATTTAACTTTCCAGTTACACATTACAAAGTACTCATTTCCTTCCGTGTTTTTTTATTTACATTTACATTCCAGCATCATTCATGTTCAACCAAAAAGAAGACGTTCACCTAATTGTATCCTTAAAACAAAACAATCAGCCCTATTTGCGACCTTTCTGTGAAATTTCTCCATACCCCTAAAATCTCCGAACCGCTTTAACCCAGCTGTCACCTGCACCAAACATTCTCGTATCTTTCAATAACGCGTCCTTCGAGCTCCTCCCACCACAGGTCTTCTCAGAACTGGTGAAAAGTTTTCATGTGATTCCAACTTTCGCATAACATTTTAGACTAAGGTGCGGTTCTCTTCGTGCATGTAATTATCCAGCTCTCTCCTTTTTTGTCACGCACCGTTAATCTTATTATTATTAATTACATAGCTAGTAGAACCCTTCCACCCCAACTACTCGCAACTTTTTATGTTGATGACATATAAGCAGTAATAAAATAGTTTAGGGAATTCTTTTAATTTTAAGGTTACTGGTTTTGACAAGGAAACGTAATTGCTCATCATAACTGCTTGTTCGTGCAAAAGCCGAGGAAATTTATTTGCAGTCCGTTTCTGTGAAACAAAAGGTAACTATCTTAATCTATAAGGAGTTATCTTCGTGTAAGTTTTGGGTAAAATGTTCATCATCTAATTTTGGCGTGGAAACAAAAACGCGCAAGTTAGCTTATTTACCACTGGATGGATGCATGTGCTGAAGTAATACAAGGAAACCAGTTGTAACGGCTGACGTTTAAAGGAACTGTTTATTGACCTGTTATAGCTTGATGTTACTACGCGATCTGTTGAGAAATATCACCTGACAGCTAAACCTTAATGGATCAAGAATATCGATCTTCGGTTCTAAAATGCTCATGAAACATATTGCTTTATATTACCTTCCTCGTGGCATTACGAAAAATCTTTTATTTATAGTTTATTGTTTGCTAAGCGGATTAGCCGATATTTATTGAAATACTGCAGAGAAATTACCGCTTTTAGTTGTTAGCTGATACTGCGGTCAGTGGTGCGAACGAAGAATATTTTAACCGCCTTCACTCATACCGAAGTAAACAAAAAAAAAAAAAAGAAGTTAAGTTAAACACTCTTAAAAAGATTAGTAGTTAGTAAGTCTTGCTTAAGGTGGTATTATACAGATACACAGAAGGTTGGTGTTCTTGGTTAAGCCTTTCTAAAAGATTAAAACCCCGTGAAGAGTATTTATAACTGTGTTACACGAGGAAGTGACCCATCCCAGTTATTGCAACCTGATCCTGCAGCATATATGAATTACGCAAGGAAAGGCCAGACGATTTTAATCGTGAAGGAAAGCCAGCAGGGTGACATAAAACTGCTTTAAGCAGATTAAATCTCGACAGTGTTTTTTTTTATCAGTACAAACTACGTATCAGGATCGAATAACGCACTGTTCCTAGGTATTACTATATTCTTATTCTTTTTATTAATAGTGTTTTTTCACTTTGGCCAACTAGACTCGTATGTAATCAAATATGGAGAACGGTTTGGTCTCTGTTTTACTTTCATTTTTGATAGTTATTTCTCTATGGAAATTAGAAAGTAATAACAAAACCCCGTGATACCAGAGTCATTTTTCGTTATCCTGAAAAAACAAAAATTATTCAGTATCACAAGATTCAAAAAAGATAAATGTCAGTGAACAGAACGCATCACTTTCATGTATTGAAAGACGATTTGACATACATTATAATTATCGCCGGTTTCTCACAGATTAAACTAGATTAATATTCTATGCCAATTGCTCGTAAATATCTGTGAAAATTGCTATTTAAAGCTTATGCCTAATCCAAGATTATTTACGACATCTTTTGCATGCAACACCTTCAGATCACGAACGAACGTAAATGGTCTAATTGTCTTTTATTTTTCTGCTTCCTTCATTTTATTCTGTCAGACAGGTCACAGCTAATAACGGGCGCAAACACCTCTCTCTCTCTCTCTCTCTCTCTCTCTCTCTCTCTCTCTCTCTCTCTCTCTCTCTCTCTCTCTATATATATATATATATATATATATATATATATATATGTGTGTGTGTGTGTATGTATGTATATTATATATATATATATATATAAATATATATATATATATATATATATATATATATATAATGTTTATTATATACATATATATACGTACATGTATATATGTGTGTGTGTGTGTGTGTAGATGGGAGGAAATTTCTTAAGATTACTCAGGTTATTATGAATGAGAAACATCTTGAATCATATGCTTGGCTCCTCTGGGAAATAGTATCTGCATTTCCCAATGGCAAATAATGGAAGTGTTATCACTGAGTGCATGGATATAATAGGTGTATGCATAACCTGATGTTTCCACTGCAACAAGTAAAACAAGGGAGTTTTGCTCTTTCTGTGTGACTATAGATCTGAATCTTGAAAGTATCCTAGTTAATAACTAAATTTGCGTATATGAAAGCGAAAAATTTTTCATAAAAGTTGATCCTTAGTCAACTGGGCATCGTAGATTGACGGACGTGGGTGAATATCAGACTCTTCATTTCAGGATTTCCATGAAGTCGAGGAAACCTCAAATAGGAGGGTCAAGTTAGTAATTATACAAATGAAAGAATGACTCAAAGCGGAACGTATTTCGCATAAACGAAACGCTCGAAAATTTATGTCATCCAGAGTACGTTTATAAGAACATTACTGTCAGAATATGAGAAACATTCTTAAACGGTTGATTGATCAAAATCTCTTGAAGTTGACAACATCACATGCAAAACGTGTTCATGATGGAAACATTACGGCCTAATCCTTGTTGCCTGCCTCCTTTCCCAAAGTAAACCCTCCACTCAAAGTATCTTACCGACGAAAACGTTGCAGGGAAGCATCTCATGTTGGTGATAATGTTACAGGAAAACGTTCTTAGCCATGAAAACGTATCCTTTGAGAAATCCATCCTCGCTATTTTCCGCAGTCTCTTCATCATCATTATCTTGGATTCATTCCATAAAATCTGGAATGAAGTATACGCAGTATAAATCTTGTAGAGAGAGAGAGAGAGAGAGAGAGAGAGAGAGAGAGAGAGAGAGAGAGAGAGAGAGAGAGAGAGTTAAATAGGGCAGTTTTGTTAATTTTCTCACTCAAAAACGAAACAGAAAAATATTTGTGCGCTAAATATTTTTTCGAATTGAGTGTTTGTGTATATGTATATGTATATGTATATGTATATATATATATATATATATATATATATATATATGTGTGTGTGTGTGTGTATGTATGTATGTATGTATGTATGTATGTATGTATGTATGTATATGCACTCTTTAAGGGGTGACGTTGCTAGCCTTACGTCTTGCCCCTTGAATGTTCAAGGATCTTAAAGAGTTGACACAGTCGGTGTTATCTCATCCAGTTACTTACCCGTTCCAAGGACACTTAACATCGTTGGTCGGGGTCACCGTCAATCCTAACCCCAAACCAACCATAGAGTTAGTATTCATTGCTTTAAATTGTAATTCAACGGCTAAAATCTAAAATACCTTAATAATACAAATGAAAACAACTACCATAAAGAAAAGAAAATGATTAGTCACGGCCTCACCTTTTCAGGTGATCGTCAGCTCCCCTGATCGATGTATGAATTTCCAGTGGTAAAGAATAATATCTATCAACTCTTTCTGATGTGTTTCAATCATCAGATCGCTTTTCTGAGAATAAGGGTTTGGGAATTTGGCTAAACCAGTGAATATTTAATACTAAAGCTGTGGTCATGATTTATATAAAAAACTAAAATGTTTATGTTTTACTTTGCCTTCAGTAATGAATATAATATGTAACCCACCAGGTAATTCATTGATTGCGATATGTACGGGAAGAACCATTTTGTCTCTCTCGCCTTCTCTTAGTATAAACAAAAGGTAGCTTGTATGTCTGCTCTATATTTATTCTAGTGATATTTTTTTTTTTTCGTCCATCACCTCTGAATCAACTGGCTAACTCCCCACCCTCAAACCCCGCTCCTCTCAAAATTCGGACAGGAGCAGATCCCACAAACGTATGATGAAATCCCAAACAGGACATTGCGAGGACGCCATAGGACTCTTCTACCTCCAGAAAGTGTTCCTCTGAGTGTTGTACCCTTCTGCCCTGCTCGAAAATGACCTCGTTAGGGGGAGCCAGCCATGAAATCGGAGATACTTTGACATCCGAATTTTAGGGATAAGGATAGTATATAATTCTCGTTTTCTCTTGTTAAGATGAAAATCATTATTGTTGTTATTATTGTTTTGTTTTAAGCGTTCTTGTCATCGCTCTTTTTGCTTTGGTTATTCGATCGTAATAGCACCAGTAACAGTACAAGTAATAATAACGATGATGGTAAGGAGATTTCAGTCGTATATGTTATGACGACCAATAAATAACGCAAATGCACTTGAACGCTAGACTTGCCACGCGTGGCAGTAGTGAACCAATGGATTATGATGAATACTTTGTCGAAATATATAGTAATAATAAAAGGCAACAGAGAAGTTAGCAAGTAAAGGGCTTCTGACAAACTGGAGATTGTAAAATACACCATCTTCCAAAACCTGCTATTCCACTATTGGAACTTGACTGTCATTCATCCTATCGAAGATTCTGAAAACCCAAGAGCTTTGATTATCATATTGTTGCTAATATCTCGAAAATAAATGCTAAAATTTTCCCTGTCAATTATTCTGAGGCATTGAAAAAATAGGACAATGTAAAAAATGTCTTGAAAAGATAATCGGGAACTAACAAGATACGTAACTAAATTTCATAAAAATCAGAAAAAAATAGAAATTTGGCTTTTAATTGAACACGTGATCGTAAAATATATGTCAAAGTACAAGACAAAGAATTATTTTATAATAATAACCACCAAACAACGAAGTACTTGCCTACTACATTTCATTAAAATCACAGAAAAACATTATTCTTTAATAATAAACTGATTTTGACCTTAAAAGTTGGTCAAGTTTAAAAAAATCTGCGGAGACAACACCAGTTCCCAAGGTGTTTACCAGTTTTCATTATTAGCTAGGAAAAATCTTTCAAAATAATTGTACTGATTTGTACAATTTCCCAAAATATTCTCGGGAAATTCGCCACTCCAAGAGGTACCTTTTGATAAGTCGAATGAAAATCATAGACAAATAAGATATTGACACTTGAGCTGACCTATGACTTAAAAGTGGGTAAATGTGGAAAATAATTCACAAATACAAACACCGAAAATAATCATTGAAATCGGAAAATGTAAAATTTTTCTTTAAAACTGACGCGAGACAAAAAGTGTAGTATCTGAAGTGTGGAGAAAATGAAAAGCTGAAACTTTGGCCTTTAAATAAACCTGTGACGTTTGAGAAACAGATCGGGATAAAAGATATTTTGGGAAATTACTTATCAACCCCAGCGGTACCTGGCTACGAAGTTTCATTAAAAGGTCTCTCTTGAAGCAAAGGAGTAATTACTTTGCAAGAGAGCCGCCATGATCAGGTAATAATTCGATCAAGGTTTTGCGTAATTATAATTTCATGGTCAAAAGAGGACCAGATTTACTGGCCGTAGTCAGGACTGGAGATTCAACGCTGCAGTTTTACTCTAAAGTCTTGTGTTCGGTACTTTGTTTGTATAAACTCAACCACCTATTTTGCATACTTTTTTGATAGACCGCCCGGTTTTACAACAAAATAATTTTATACGAATATATATATATATATATATATATATATATATATATATATATATATATATATATATATTGTGTGTGTGTGTGTACGTGTGTGAGTGCATATGTACACTAATATATATATATATATATATATATATATATATATATATATATATATATATATATATATATATATATATATATATATATATATAATATAATTACAGTATATATATATATATGTATATATACAGTATGTATATATATATATATATATATATATATATATATATATATATATATATATATATATATATATATACACTGTATATGTATATACATTTGTGTATGTGAGAGTGTATGCTTTTATTTTAGCGTTTTTCTCGTGTATGTGATCGGTGTAATATAAAAATGTAAGTTACTGAGCCCACTTCAGTTGCTCGTATTTTATTTTTCATCTCTTCTTATTGCATATCCTGCTTTTTGAATGATTATGCATTGTCGTCCAGGAGCCAAATTATTATTATAATTATTATTTTTTATTTCTATAATTATAAATATCTGCATTACAGTTTAATTAAAATCTCACTGAAATACCTCCCATGAACTTTTAGAATAATTTTCGTTTATCATATATATATATATATATATATATATATATATATATATATATATATATATATATATATATATATATATATATATATATATATATGTATATGTATATATATATATATATATATATATATATATATATATATATATATATATATATATATATCTAGTACAGAGACGTCATGCACAGGCTTACAGTGGAAAGATGGAACACCGAGCTAGAGAGAGTGACTGTCTATAGACTCTCTCTTCATAAAAGGGAGTACAGAGAAAGAGAGAGAGCATACTGACTGACTTTGTGAAAAAAAAAAGAAGTGAAAACTGAACATTTGAACTATTTGGTGAAACCTGACAATGAGACTGAAAAAGAAAGTTAAATATAAGTGGTAAGCATAAGCATAGACGAAAAGAAGTCTTAAATATTTATTAGAAAATGAGGGGTGTAGATAGACAGACAGAAATTTAAGACGGAAAGAGAGAGAGAGAGAGAGAGAGAGAGAGAGAGAGAGAGAGAGAGAGAGAGAGAGAGAGAGAGAGAATACCTGAGCCATCTTACACGTGGGTGACACCTAAGAAGTGCCCCAACCAATCATATTAATTTAAAAGGATTCGGAGCGGAACAAAGCACACGCTGGGGGAGAGAAGGCGGACCTTTAATTAGCCCGAGAAAAAGGGCGACCAATTTTTCCCCCCAAGCAAACAATGGAAACGGAGGCTGCCATATACGGGTTCCTTCTCGATGGCTTTGCCCTTCATGATATTGGCTCAAAGGAAGAGCAGAGAGAGAGAGAGAGACCCGACTCCAATCTCCTCCGGAGGTAAAATCGCTCGTGCGACTTCAAAGGGAACTCCGGAAAAGTCTAAGGAGTCTGGAACTATGGGGCAGTGCCATATTATTTTCTTACATCCGTGATGGGAGTCAGTTGGATGAAAGCTGACAAAAGGCGATGTGGGAAGGACGGCAATAAATTAGTATAATTCCGAGAAATGTAAGAAGGTAATTTTTTGCTGAACAAAATCCTAAGATTATTAACTTTTCTTGGTACGCTCTTTCGGGAGTGTTATGGCCAGTAATTTAACAAACTAAAAAAGGTAGCACGATAAAGGTTTGAGCATATAATTATCTCCTTAGACTTAGCCTAACATGTATTACTTCTTTTAAAGGCTGGGAGGATGAACGGCTACTGCTGTAAAAGAAGGAGAATATTTTTTTCTTTCCAGGTCTTTCTTGTAGCTGCCTAAAGTGTATTTTATAGTCATTCACACCCTGACACGAATTTACGCAACACTGAAAGCTTCTTAAAATCTAGTAGGTCACACAACTGAGATCTCGATTTACGAACACACAGACTGATTACCAGAAATGCAACTGTTTACCTAAACTCAAACGAAAACTCGTAACAACTAATGAAGGCCGAACGTTAATTTCATGCAAATGAGTTCACCGCTCTGACTGCAGCCCTCCCGCCTGTCTACCTGAAATCAATTTAATGTTAAACTACCAATATACACACGATTATTTTTTCCCCGGTCTACCGCCAGCCAGTGATAGGATCAGCCGCCAAAATATTCGGGCGGGAAATTGGATTTGGTTTTTTTCCACAGAAATGATTTACTGCGAGAGCAAGGTCCATTGTGAGAGTCAACGGTATGAATAAATTAAGAGAAAGGTAAGGAAAAAACGGGGAAGATGTTTGGTGTTGTTTAACGGTTTCGGGTGTTAGGATGGTCTGTATTTGATCAAAACAGAGGAGATAAAAAACGAAAAAACATCCGTCCAAGATACGATTTCCTGAAAAGGGTATATGATTTTACAAACTAATGCAAAAAAGAGGGAACTTCTTATAGAGTTACGTGCATTAGGAATTGTTTATACTTTGTTCAAAACGAACTGAAATCCAAGTACATTACAAATTGGATGTAATTAAAGCTGAATGCCGACAGTTTATTTAAAAAAAAGGATGGGCAAGGCCCAAAAAATTCTCACATTTTTCTGGGTGGGAAATAAAGACAATGCTTGTGTAAAGCATTCGCTAAGAATATGCAAGACGAGACAACTTTGCCAAATTTGCTAATTACAAACCACCTTTTCTTAGGTGGAAACGGCTCAAGAATCTAAATTCAATCTTGGCACGCGATAAACTTCGTGATGAGAAACTTAAACTAGTCTCGGGAGTCCCGGACTGATTGACGCATATTAGATTATCAAATGACTTCAGGACCGGAGAGTTTCTGGATAAAGACAAGTTAACAGGTAACAAGCGGACGTAATCACTTCGATGCCAAAGTGTATAATTTTCACCTATATGAAATGCAGAGAAAATAGATTTAGGATAATTTTATGGTGATGAGGCTTCCTTTTTCTTACCGTGTTCGTTTGACCTTCCTTCTAAGGTAAAGCATTTTCTCGGTTCTTTAGTTTTACAAATAATTTTGGCTAGCAACATACGTGATTGCTGTGACAAAAACTTAGTCGTAAAGGATAGGATAGTTTGTTATGTTATTCATCCAAAATTTTCGTATCTTGAGGGTGGATGAGAAGGTGATATCACCATTCTAGATATAATAATAATATTAGCTGAAATAAGCGACAAAAGTCTCGAATGTCCGATGGAATTTATTATACATAATGATTTTTATAAATTAATATGCATAACTCGAATAACTGAAAATACACAAAGAAATGTATTTAGAAAATTTAAGAAATACAAGAAACAGATAAAATTTAATAGAATTTACACTAACTGAACCATTAAACCACATGAAAGTATCGAAGTAGCCGAAACGAATCCAAAATTTGATAAAGAATTATAGATAGTTTTGCCAATCTTTTTTTGTGGGGAAGAAGTGGAGTAACGGGGGGAGGGGGCGTTTGTCTGAGGTGGCGTGGTCAAGGGCGTGAGAAGGGGGGAAATGGTGAAGGATGTTATGGGAGAACTATCTTCCTCTTTCCAATCTGCAAAGACCACTGAACTTACCAGGAGTTCATAAAGAGAAAATTACGTCTGACCACGTCACGCATTTTTTTCTGAAGGATTTCCATATAATTTGTAAATGCCATTGAGAATCTCCTTTGTTCTTGTTAGATCCGGTGATCGTTTGTGTTAAGCCTTGCTTTTTTATCAACCCCAGTTTTTTTCCGCCGGGCTTTAGAGGCCTCAGGTACTTTCTGGTGTCAGCTTGCTTTAAGAAAAAATTAACTTTTGAGATCAGTGCAAATCTCTGTCGTATTCTAGGATGGTTTTCAAAAAAACCATGTTTTTCAATCAGATCTGAGGCTGGATTTGAGTATCTTTCGGACTTAATTTATTTTTAAGACCGGGTATTCACGATCAGGTTAATCTGTCAGTTCACCCGCGACAGTTGGACAGATGAGCGTCCACATGAAAAGAGTAAAACTGTTAGTCTGACTGTCAACTCGAGGTCATCGTCATCAGTTCTCGCCTTGCCTTCGTCGTAGCAACACTATATGGCACCAATGGAAACTCCGCTGGCTGATGAGCAAGTGGAGCTATATATGCTATTCACCCAATGATAGGAAAGAAGCACAAAGGCGTAACAGAATATGATCTAAATATTACCTATTAAAGAGAGATGTCTATTCTCATGCAATATTACTGCATAAGTTTAAATTGGAACTGGGAGTTGGTTTTCAGTTATTTATGAAAAGGACCGTGAAGCCTACTGTCTTTAGTAACAAATTGGCTGTGTATCGCATGGAATTTTTTTTTTTTTATTTTATGATTTGAACTCACAACGGCCTACAAATAACGCCGCAGCGTCTATCTATGAAATGAATTAGGCCTATATATACATAGTTTATTCATAATCTGTTCCGGTCAGCTGGGACCCTTCCCAGGCAAAATCCAGCGGCGAACTGTCGCAAAATCGTTGCTTACTCGTCCACACATGCAATCATCTGTCTGTCAGTCGGAAGAACTTTACAGTAAGTAATTCCATCAGTTCATCTGTTCTCCCCTCGAGTAGGACGCCTTGACGAGATGAGGGGCTAAGGGACCCTGGCCTTTGGGCCTGGTTCCTGACAAATCATCCTACGTAGTTTTTTGGTTTAAATGGCGTGGACATTTCCACATTTGCAAAATTTTACTGCTTAGGTGAATCTGAGAAGGGATTGTTTTTGGAAGGGGTTCGCATTCAAAGCTAATTGTGGGAGTTGTGGTGGTTGAGTCGCCACCCGATACAGTTTGGACCTAAGAGATAGTGGTGGGAGTCTCCCATTGCTGTCTTGGGGGCGGAACCATCTCTGGGGATCAGTCCGTCGGAATCCAGGGGGGACTGGTTTTTGGAGGTGGGACTCCTGGCTTTTGTCTGGAAGTCCACCAATTCGTTTGGAGTGGGCAGAACTCCCAGCAGGCGGATTGGCTTATACCTGGGCCACTGCAAGCGTATTGGTGCTATCCCAAAAGGATAAGGTATGGGGTGAACTGTTGGGAGTCAACTCTCACTTGTGCCATTGGTGGAGAATGCGAATACCTGATCCACAATACTTTCTTGATATAACCAAGCAGTTTTTGGTGGGTGGATGAGCCGGTTTGTGTGTGGTGGTCTGATGTGTGCGTGCTTGGCATCTTTGGGTCTCTTCGCAGGCTTTGGCGGTGTGTTGGGGTGGGGAAGCTGGGCTGTAGAAGCTGCCTGGTTTTCCCTTTCTGATTTGATGTCGGGGTCTGTGCGGGGGTTCTTGGGTGTCGGGTGTGCATTTTTTAGACTTCTGCATGCGGACTGGATCCAACGACTTATTGGCACTGGCAACGGCTTCTGGCACGAACTTGGATACGAGCTTGGCTGCCGGACAGAACCAAACACTGAGACACCAGGGTGTTAGTAAATCTGGTGGATTTGATTCAAATAATAGAATCCTCTATTGCACTAATGTAGGCTTCTCATTAGATTATGAATGTTTACATAGTGTAGTAAAACAATTTGGCAAAGTGGAAAGAATTAAATTAATTCTAGGAAAAAGATAAGCAGGCATTTTCTGTTTTTGTTAAATTTTCCTCTCCCTTAGAAGCTAGTGAGGCACAACAAAGACTCCATGACTCTTTTCAGCACGAACGTGTTTCCAGTGAAAAACTTAAATGATGAGCCATTTGATTTTATTCCTAAGACTGAAGAACATGGACCAGCCCCATGTACCAGAGCTCTTCCTCCCCCTTTATGGCATGTTGCTATCTACAAGGAGAGAGGGAAAAACTTAATAAAAGCCACTGAATGTATTGAGAGCAAGGTTGGTTCCATTCCCACTGGAAATTTAAAACACTATGGATAGAACCTTCTAATAAAAGCTGGTAATGAGACTCAAGCATTTTGCTATCCAATTTTAAACCTGCTGAAAGTGGTAATATTGAATGTATTTCATCTCACAGATTCTTTAACGCACTGAAAGGGGTAGTTTACTCAAAAGATTTGCATGTTTTTAAAGAGGAGGATATTCTCCATCGATGTCCTCCTTGTGTATCTCATGTAAAAAAAAACTGGGAGGGGATGCAGCTATCCTTTTAACCTTCTCCTCCATCATCAATGATACCATCATTGTTGACCATGATAGGATGCAGGTTAAAAAATATAAAAGAAATCCCAAACGGTGTCGCAAATGCTTTGAATATGGCTGCTTCAAAACTCTTGTGATAACAATAAAATATGTTCCGAGTGCTCTGCAGAGCACAATAATTTTGTTGAGTGAGAAGCAGCCCGATACTGTTTTCTGTGAAAGGGTGACCACACTCCAAATTCTAGGGCTTGACACAGATATAGATTTGAACAAGAAGTGTTGGCAGTGGCTGATAATGAACATACCAGCATTAGTGAAGCAAAGTGCATGGTAATGGGGCCAAACAAAAGTGCCAACTCTACTTATGCTTCTGTAATAAAACTCATGAAAAATTCTAGCAATGTAAGGCCACCAATAACTACATCTGATAGTAGATATCACAAACCTGCTATTCCTCGGACTGTAAATAATAATGAAAATCTCCAAACTAGTCAGAAACTTTCGTCAGCAAGTGCTTTGGAGTCCAGTACCAAAAATTGTACTTCCAAAAGCACAGAAAATATATCTTCCAAAGTCGATACAAATGCCTCCTCTACGATAGCTGCCAATTCATCTCCAAAAATAAGTGTGCCAAAATCAACTAATCATTCAGGAAGATGTTTTAAAAATACTTCAAACAAAAATAAGCTAAAGGAGCAATCCCAATTAGATAGAGCTACTTCAGAGCCATCAATCATCACAGTCACAAACAAAAATAATAACAAAGCTACAATTACAACTACCAAGAAGCACACAAGAAATACTTCCCCAAATAATGATAGCTTTACAACAAAAAATTCAAATGGGTTCAGTGTTTTGGAAAAGATCTCTCTTCCTAGAAAGGTGGTTCCAAAAGTAGATTCAGGACAAAAACATCTGAGTTAAATTCAGTCTTGCCGCCCCAAGACAAATAGGATTAGTGATGCACAGAATCACAGTAGAAATTCTGAACATCAGGACCATAATAAAAAATGTGAAGGTCAACCAAAGACCTTGAACTCCAGTTCAGATGAAAAGGGATTAAGAAAACAATCTCTTTTAAAGGAGAATTTCCCACTCCACCCTAGGAGCAGTACTTCCCCTCCAAGGAGTGGGAAGCAGCACATTTTACCCCCTTAGCATTCATGCTCGATGTCCTTCGGTGGAACTGTAAAGGTCTCAGAGTCCGTACAAAAGACCTTAAAGTTTTAATGCATGAATTTATTCCAGGGATTATATGCCTGCAGGAAACAATGTTAGGCAGCTCTCCTTATAATCCTGGACTAAATTATTCAGTATTTAAATGATACCCCCCATTGGTGATCGTGCCCTTGGAGGTGCTGCAATTATTATTAATAAATCTCTACAGCATTTCAAATTACAATTAAATACAACTCTACAAGCTGTCACTGTTTCAGTCATTTTGGAAAAGATGATAACAATCTGCTCCTTATACCTTCCACCAGACGTTGCTTTTAACATTGGCGATATTCAGTCCTTAATTAACCAACTTCCAGCCCCTTTACTTCTCCTAGGTGATTTTAATGCCCACAACCCCCTTTGGGGAAGTCGGTTTTTATCCAGTAAAGGGAAATTAATCGAAGACTTTATTGACAGGAATGATGTTACTCAATATAATGATGGGTCATTGACTTTCCACAACATTCATGATAATCATTTCTCTGCACTGGACCTTAGTATTTCTTCAACAAGTATCCACCTTGATTGTAATTGGACTGTTAATGAAGATTTAAATGGAAGTGATCACTACCTGATCCATTTGAAATATGCTCTAAATGCTCCATCTGAAGTTTTACCTAGGTGGAAGGTAGAGGATGCAGACTGGGGTAAATTCAGTAAGGGTGTCAATCTAGATAGGGAATTTGAGTCCTTTCATTCTCATCTAGATGCCTATGATTACTTTATTGAATTTACTTTGAAGAGTGCTGAGGGCTGATTCCAAAAACAAAAGGTAAACCTTGTAGACCTGCAGTTCCCTGGTGGAATAAAACATGTGGTATTCTGAGGAAAGTGACTAGGAAGTGCTACAGATGTTAAAAAACTAGTGGCTCCCCTCAGTCTAAATTAATTTACAAATGTGTTTTAGCCAAGCAGCGGTGCTTTTATAAGAAAGCCAAAAGAGAATGTTGGCTTTACTATATAAATGGAATAAACTCCAAGACCCCACTAAGAGCGATGTGGCGCAAAATAAGGAAACTGATTGGGAAATTTGTTGCGTCACCATTACCCTCATTAAAAATAAATGACACTCTAATCACAGAGCCCCTTGAAGTTGCCAATGAGCTAGGAAAACACTTTTCTAAAGTTTCCAGCCCTAACAATTATTGTCCAGAATTTCAAAGAATTGGGAATTCTGAAATGACTCTGAAATTTGATTCGGGAAGATCTGAACCATACAACTACAAATTTTCCCTAGGAGAATTTCGTGAGGCGCTCTCCTCAAGTGAATCCACAGCCCCAGGTGAGGATACAATCATATATGAAATGCTTAAACACCTCCCAGATGATACCAAAAAATATTTACTCCAGATTATAAACAAAATATGGGAAACAGGAATTTTACCCAAGGACTGGAAAATATCCATAATTGTTTCTATTAAAAAAGCTTAATAAAGATGCTTCCCAAGCCACCAGCTATAGACCAATAGCTCTAACCAGCTGTGTGTGTAAGCTGATGGAGAAAATGATAAATACCAGACTAGTTTGGCACCTGGAAACCAAACGATTAATATCGCCATTTCAATTTGGTTTCAGGAAAAACTACTCTACTCTTGATCCCTTGCTGAGGCTGACCAACCAAATCCAGCAAGGATTCGCCAAACAACGTCAGACCATCAGCATATTTTTTGACTTAGAGGAAGCATATGACACTACCTGGAGAATAGGCATCATGAAACAATTGCACAAGATGGGCATATGTGGAAGAATGGTCAGGTTTATGTATTCCTTTTTAACAGAGACTTTTTAAGGCAAGAGTGGGAAACTACCTCTCCCAACCTTTTATGCAGGAGGAAGGGGTTCCCCAGGGAAGCGTTTTAAGTGTAATACTCTTTTCAGTGGCAATAGTGTGGTTGAAAAAATCTCGCCCCCTGTTAAATGCTCGCTTTTTGTTGATGACCGTGCAATATACTGCACAGGCAATGATTCCTTGTCTGTATGTAAACATTTGCAAAGGTCTATTAATGCTATTACTAAGTGGGCTGATGAGAATGGTTTGAAATTCTCCTCTTCCAAAACAGTTGCAGTAAGATTTACCAGGTGCCAGCATGTGGAAGAGGTTCCCATGCTTAGTCTAAAAGGGTCTATCCTTCCTTATGAAAATGAAGTAAAATTTCTGGGGATGACTATAGACCATAAATTTACATGTGCCAGCCACATAAATGCCCTAAAGATTAATGTTAAACAGTCTTTGAATATTTTAAAGGTTGTTTCTGGATTTAGTTGGGGGCTGATAAGAAATCCCTTCTGATGCTAAATGACTCTCTATGTCGATCTAAGCTACACTGTGGCTATCAAATTTATTCCTCAGCTTGTAAAACCAAGCTAAAGGAACTGGATGTTATACACACCATGGGGTTGAAAATATGCTCAGGGGCTTTTAGAACTTCACCTGTTGAAAGCATATACGTCGATACAGATCATTTTCCCCTTGTTCTAAGAAGGCAAGACCTAGGGTTGCAGTATGTGGCTAGAATGAAAAGTGCTCCCAAAAATCCGTCCTTTCAAGTACTAAAGTAAACAGACTCTCGAAGCTTTTCTTGTATAAGAGCTTCTAAACCATTCTAAGTTCGACTGAATGAGAATGTTAGGAATAATCATCTTAAATCCCAGAAAGTCCTGGAAGTAGAATATCCTGTAAATCCTCCATGGCTTATTCCAGAAGCATTAGTATGTAAGAAATTTTTTTAACAAAAAGGACTGCACTGAAGAAGAGATTAGGGGAAAATTCTTTGAGCACGACATTACCCATGCTAATTACACAAAGATCTATACAGATGGATCAAAGTCAGATAGTGGTGTTGGTTACTCTGTTATCCTTGGTAATACAGTGTACACAGCTAAATTACCTGGCTCTGCATCAGTATTTACTGCCGAATTAACAGCCGTAGTCTCTGCCCTAGATTTAGTTTTTCAAAGTAGTGACACTAATTTTGTCATATACTGAGATTCTAAAAGCACTTTAGAAGCTATTAAGAAATTTAATAGCTTTCATCCATTAATTCAAAAAGTTCCGGAGTGGCATTTTCATATCTATTGTCAGTGTAAATCAGTCTCTTTCTGTTGGGTCCCTTCTCACTTGGGGATTTGTGGAAACGAGATGGCAGACAGGGAAGCAAAAGCTGCTAGTATTTTATCAGAAACCTCTTTAAGAAAATTGCCTCATACAGACCTAAAGGGTCCTATTAGATCTTATGTTTTAAATAAATGGCAAGAAAGGTGGACTTGTCCTCTCTTGCCAGTAATAAGAAATATAGAAATATTAGAGATAATATACTGCCGTGGTCTTCGTCATTCCAGCTTGACAGACAAACAGAGGTCATTTTAACCAGATTAAGGATTGGGCACACTCGTTTAACCCATCAGTTTATTTTACAAGGAAGCAGCCCTCCAGGGTGTCCTTACTATGATGAAACACTAACAGTGGAACATGTTCTGGTGGTCTGCCCCAGATATTTTAACCAAAGAGAAAGATATTTCCAGGGTAAATCCCTCTCTGTTATTTTGGGAGACGGAGCAGATATTTCTGCTATCATCTCTTTTAAAATGTATAAAACTTTTTAACGATATTAATTTTTTTGCTAATATATTTATTACATCACAGAATTTTAATGACAGAATTTTTTATTATGTATATATCACATCATTCATTAAACTTCATATCTTTTTTTATTGGTCACATCACTTCATTTATTTATTAATCATTTCCTTCACTAATTCATAAATTCATTTACCTTAACATAATTTATTTTCTCTTCATTACGACACTGAATGGCCTTCTTGGCCCCAGTGCATGGGCTTTTGCCCTAAATATCATACATCCATCCATCCATCCATCATCTGTTCTGGCAAGTGTACTGACTTCGCCCATAAAAATAAAAACTGTCGTCTACACGTAAATTTTAAGGGCAGATTCGATTAACTGACAAAAGGACTGACAGGTAAACCTGAGCGTGAATACCCAGCCTAAGCATGCTTTTGAAGTCTAGGACTTTTTCAGATGAGATGCTTTAGAGAATCTGAATAATCGGCCAGATATGATAATGCTACTCGAGAACTGGACAAGTTTCTTACGTAGATGAAAGTTCACATGAATATTACCAGTTGCTTAAATTCTAAGAAGGTATTTTGTAGATTTTCGCCAGCCTTTGTAATGAATTTTATAACTTTGCCCTAGATCTGAACATGCTTTTGAGATCTTTGGAGCTTTCATAAGGTACGAGAATACTTAAGATGATCTTGAGGTCCTTACAGATTTTTCTTAGGTCTCAGATCGTAAAATGCCAATAAAGCTGGAAAGCTATAATTTTATCCTTGTGTATCTGTTTTTGTGTGAGCGTGAGAGAAATATCTTGTAAATAAATGAATACAAATTAATGAAACTACTTTGATATATTTAGGTGTCAGATGTTTCGGGGATATCGATTCAGGACTAATAATGATTTGTTGACATGGTAACCATTTCATATCGATGCGCATTTCTGCCGAAACTTATCACTCGAAAAAATCACTAGATGAATGTTGATATGTGCCGTTTACCCGTTCTTGGGACATCTTGCGAACAAACACACATGCAGATTAGAACATTTCCCCAGGAAAAATACATCATAATTGCTTTTTCTTAAGCATGGCCTCTAATGTGTCTTCTTGATTTCATTATTCGGGTCAAATGAGAAAACGCTTTAGTGTATGTTGCTTATTAATGTGAGATATGATAAAGTTCTTGATAACATTATAAATTCAATCCGTTTCTAAAATGACTGAGAATCCTTTCAAGAATCATGTGGAGTGCTTGTAGATCTCTGTATATTTTTGTATTTCTCTTTATTAGAATCCTGTAGATATACAGTAGATCCGAGAGTGCTGTTTAAGAATC
>NC_089783.1:15359281-15364281 GCF_040412425.1 Macrobrachium rosenbergii | reverse complement strand
CTCTCATGTCATTTATTTATTAGTTAATAGACTGACGTTTAGGGGAATTACTTGATGTATGGTGATTTTGATTTGTTTGCTGATATTTATGTAAATATTGTAGTGGTATTCTATTAAGACAATTACAATTAAAGATTGATGGTCTTGTCAAGGATTTTGACACTTTGGAGTAGAATTTAATTTGTCGTATACGCTCTTATCTTGGATGTATTTTATTTCTTGCTTTATATTGCCAGCATAATGACCCTGGTATTGTTTATTTTTTTCTTTCTTCATCTTTCATTTTCGAAATTTTCGTGACGTTTGTTTTAATTGCTTCTCGTTTTATCAAATTGATGACCTTTGTAGTTGTGATACCAGATTAATATTAATCATTCATTCACTCAATCAGCGTGGGCTTCTCATTAGTCTTTTAAATCCAGTTTGTTCTTTTAACAGTTCGAAATAATCTTTCCGCATAAATGATGAGGGGTCTTGCTAAAATAGACCTATAAATGTTCAGATTTTGTTCATGTATTGCACAAAACTAAGACACCGTTGATACGCGTTGAGATTTATGAAACCTGTGGCCATGGAATGAATTTGATCAAATTATTAGCATGATGGAAAGTGTGAGATATTTTCTTTGAATTTGGCGTGAAATTTTCCAGATTTAAATGTTCTTATGGGAAATATCGAACTTATTGGCCTTACCTGACCTATGCCAGGAGGAGAAGGAGTAGGAAATTGAAGAGGGGAATCTAATGCAGAAAGGTCAGTTCAGCCTCCTTTTCTTCAGACATTCGTTGATAGAAGAAAACTAGTTAAGTGCATAATTGTTGAGAAATTACTGATCAATATTTAATCATTTACTTTTTTTCGCTTATTTGCTGGTCTATTTTATTCCTGCAGATTTCTAAGTAAATATAAGGATTTTCTACAAAACAATATCCCTAAAATGGAAACAGATTTCGGAATTCTTACTTGATAACCATTATGAAATTAGTCCGGTTTTATCAGGTTCAAGTAGTCTGTTCATGAACTGATTGCTTCCCTCTATTCCAGCAGGGGGAATTTCATCTCTGCTTCTACTTCTCACGAATCTTCTGTTTCTTTGTAAACGGTAGATCCACTATTTCCTTGGAGTTCAGAGACCATGTTATCACTTTTCATAATTGTTTCTCAATTTCCATGTAGACCTCGATATGTGTTTATGGTAACTGGCTCGAATCTTTAAAATTAATTTAAAAGTTCTAAGATAGGAAATTATAATTTATTATTTAGATAATGTTATCTATGATTTATATGCTTAACTAAAAATCACTCCAGTCCCCCCCCCCTCTCCTCAATTCAATTACCGGCCTTATCTGACTTTTCAAATAAGTTTAGTTTTGACAAACCATCTCCCGATTGCACTCCCAATTACAGTGCAAACGTAGTCCTCAGAATAAAAAATTTGAACGCCAATTATTCAAACAAATAACTTCTAAATTTCGTACTTAATTTTTATTTATATAATAAACACATCTAAAGCATTACTTCTCGGTAACCTTTAAAAAAAAACACTGAATACTGTCTTTGAGTTCCCTCCTGGCAATTCCTTTTTGCTGATCTGTTTTTACTGATTTGATTTTTTAAAGCATTTTCAGAGACATACACGTATTACGAGACAGGTGTGTGATCATTTCTTAATTCTGTAAAGCATTTGCAAATGGTAGGATAGCATTTACAAGACAAATGAGTAATGATTTATTTGTAAAGAGGCAAATTTATGCCGTTAATTTTCTGTTAGAACGATTATTCAACCAATTTTTTGTGTATATGTGTGTGTCTGTGTGAGTGTTTTTTCTTTTTTACCGTCATGATCGTGTTACGGCGCCTGCGTTTTGAACTGTTTATTATGCGTCGTGCATTCCTCTTCGAAATTATCTGATAAGACCAAATTACAGGACCCAATATCAATTACAGGACACATCACCGATAATTACTTAATGTGTAAGCGATTCCCCCGCACGCGACAGAGATCCTCAGAGACATATATCTGCCGTCATCAGAGCCAAGAAAAGCCAGAGCTCTTACAACGAAATGCTCTGCGAAATAATCGCAGAGTTTTCCCAGAGCGACATTAGTTTCGAGGCCCAAGAGAGAGAGACAGAGAAAGAGAGAGAAATGTGCAGATTTTTGAGGCGGCGGCAGAATGCTGACAAAGGCATTTACTTCGGCAAACATTCGCGGCTGCTTTTTCCCGCTGCCGAAGTTGGTTTAGGGATTTCGCCATTACTGGAAATGGACAGTTCTGAGGACGCGGATTACGCCAAAAGCTAAAATCCGAATCTTTTCCAGTCTCGGTAAAGCTACAAAATGCTATTTTTGGGAAAGGGTTAAAACGGGCGGAGCTGCCTGAGCAAGATGCGCTAATTCACAGACGATTTTTATTCATCAAGAATACGGACTGTTTTTCGTAAAACAAATATTTTGAAAAGTTTGCACTGGTGCAGCTTAACTGGAAAAGAATTAAGCCAGTCGACAAACAGGGAGATCCGAGTGCTAGTTTTAAAAGTCATTAAAAAAAACACGCGCAACAGAAGTGGGATTTTTCTTTTGGGTTTAACATCGAATTGTTATTCACACATAGAATAGTATATCAACTTGCCAAAGAACAATTGCTTCGAATATATCTAAAGTGGTACAACCAGTTGTCATATCCAGCCTGAAAATCACTTTTATAAATTATTATAATGTGTATTAGAAGGGGCAAAAGACATCTGGTAGTATAAAGAGAAAACTGAATTCACTGGGAAACAGGCGAAGGAACAGCCACAGGTTTTATCACCTTTGCCGACACTTCTTTTTTGAAACAACGAAAAATAGAATTATTATGTCCATGTCCATTTTGTCATGCATTCAGTATGAGATGAAACTTAATTAATTCATACATACACACACATATAAAATGCACCTTATTACAAACATGACTGGAAGGTTTGTTTAGTAGCATAGAAAAGATCGGTCATACCAGGAGCCCGGCCCCTCCCACTTTCCATGTCAGTTAGTGTCCAAATAAGTATAGACTGTGTAGGCCCATTGCGTTTGTTGAAGATGAATTCAGCCGAATATGAGCAACGCTCTGCAATGAGGTGTGGCTTCTAGGACCACTGGGGCAATTGAATTCTTCAGACCACGTATTGGGCCATCTCTAAATTCGATGATCAGGCTCAGCTTTTCTTATAGGCTTTATCTCTACATGTTTGTCATCGAAAGTTAGCTGTTATCATTGCCCTTAGTATTAGTACCAATACTGTCATTAGCATTAAGATTGTTATCATCGTGGTTATAATAGACAAAGACTCCTATATTTGTCAGTTTCGAAGTTTGTATTTTGCTTATTCCTTTATCCAAGATATGAATAGATACATCAGCTGATATCGCACTCTAGACTTTATATTATACTTTTTATGTACAGTTATTATACTGAAGGGGTATGTTAAAAAGAACCAGTCGCTAGAATTCCTTTGTAGCTACGCATTCTCTCTTCTTTTAAATAACTAATCCATAGCCCAACATTTTCCCTTATTTTCTTTAATGTCCCTCTTGCACTTGCTGGAATGACGTTCCAAAACTATATGTTCAGTAGTAAACCTGAACATGGAAGGAAGTTCCTGTCTGATTCCAAAGTTTAAACTGAATTAACAGTGTCTTCTAACTTGGTCTAGTCAATATTAACCACAAATCATATATAAAGAAAAATACATGACTGGTGTTACATGTAAGTCAGAAATGCGGGACAGCGAGGAAAAATTCCATCAGCTCCTGGGTAACTTTTTTTTTATCAGCTCCTCACATAAATAAGAAATGTAATCCTAGTTCCCCAACTAACCACTAAGTGACATTGCAAAAGAGACAAGAAAACATATTCCCATTTAAGAATTGAAAATTAAACTGACGTTCAGCATCCAGTTCCATTTTTTCCTAACCAATCTCTCTCCTTCTTCCGCAGGTGAGTGGGTGCTAGACCAACCAGCCTGCAATTGACAAGACGAGGAATTGAAACGCTTAAAGTTGAACGATTCGAAGTAACCGGCCTTTTCTTCTTGCTATGGTCGAAGGGTACGGCTTGTGAGGCTTTAGATTAATGATAGATGCAGTCGTTTAAAAACCAGAATAGCTATAGTTTTCGTGATATACAGGACGGTAAGTACTATGATAAATTCAGCGATAAATTCAATGGCGCATTGATAAGGTGAGAATAGCAATAGTTTCGTGAATTATGGTGGTGTGGTCTAAGAATGGAGAGTGATAGAAGCAATAGTTAAATAATCCATGAAGTAAAAACGATATTTCGCGAAGAAACATGTATAAATAAAAACAGATATAAATAACAAAATGTCAGTGATAAACATGTAAAGAGGTCAGATGACTAATAGCAGGGCTGAATACAATAGTCACAAGATTGATCTGTTTAATAAGAATAATGCCCTATTGGTGGATAGGAGAGATAGAGCAAATACCCCCTGATAGATTTACTGAAGGGGTCTAAGAAATAGCCCGAAGATGTATTCAATCATTTCATGATAAATGCGTCTAATTCAAGATATAAAAACAGCAATTTAACTATAAATGGGCGGGATAACGTTAGTAATATAATCGCAACCAAGACGTCAAAATGAATGATCCAGTTATTAATACGACAATTAAAGCAATATTTTACTGATGAAAAACGGTGTGACATTAATAATGTATTAATGTTAATACATTAATAATGTATTAACTATTAACAAATAGAACAGTATAATCATTCGGTTAATTCTAAATACAGCAAGAAAGCCAGGCGTCCAATAAGTCACAGTACGATAAGATAAATAGTGTAATAATGAATATGGTAAAATTAGTTGTATAATAATAAAAGGGACGATAATGGTTTACAATATTTAGTAATAAGTAGTGGTAATCTCCATAGTAAATTAGTAAAAGCAGAAATAAAAATGGTGAAATAATGAACAGGATGATAAAATCTAATTTAG
>NC_089783.1:15351781-15354281 GCF_040412425.1 Macrobrachium rosenbergii | reverse complement strand
GTTGTTGTTATGAATCTGTTTATTAGATTTGCTTCTAATTTTATGTTGTTAATTTTAATTGTTTTAGGAAATATTGAGCTTAACCCTGGGCCTGCTACTCATTACTGCAAGAAAAATTGCAAAGTACTTTACTCAAATATTCGAGGCTTAAGGTCAAATTCTCTTGATCTCCAGAGGAGTGCCGGCAACTACAATTCGATATTTTCATCTGAGTTACTTGCAAGTCAAAGGTTGAATTTTTAATGCCACGGTTTGATGACCCTGGCTTTATTTATCGTTGTAACTTGCCACGTGCACAAGGTGTGGCTGTGTACATAAGGTTTGGACAGCCTATTTATTGGCAAAAAAATTTGGAGTGTAGTTGTCATGAAATTCTTTATTCATTTGCAATGCAAATGTTATATAACTGTCTCTTGGAGAGGATTAATATGGCTCAATCACAGGATTCATAAGCTTCATTCGTTATATGTGGAGAGGGCAATGCAAAGCACAGGAAGTGGCTTAATGCAAATTCCACAGATCAACATGGCCGGTTTGCTCTTAAGTTCTCTGAATCTTCCGATTTTGTCCAGCTAATTGAGGGACCCACACACATTTCTGGTAACAGATTAGACCTTACATTCACAGATGTTCCACCTATCGCCAAGTCCAAGGTCTACGAGTATATAGGCACTTCCGACCATTGTGCCATTGAGATGGACATATTTAAAGCCACCATTGGAAAAACGGTCTGGCTGAAATCTAGAGCCATTTGGGATTGCATCATCGGAGCTTATAAGGCGGTTTATATTTCAGATGCTATACTAGATCCAGATCCCAAGAAAATTTTAAATAAAATGCTGATGGCAATTTTGTTGAGGTCTGTCCCTAGAAAGCTCATCAAAATTAGGACAAATGACCAGCCATGGTTTGATGATACATGTAGACGAGCTTACCATGACAAACACACCAAATTCACATGGAGATGAAATCATTCACATGAAAATGACACCATTTTTGTTGAGTCATACCGTGCTGCGAGTATAGTTTACCATATAGCTGAGAGAAATTACAATAATTCCTTAAAGAGGAAACTTGAAGGAATTTCCCATCCTCAACTGTGGTGGTCCAAATTGGCATCTTATATCTTTGGTTAGACTCTTCTTCCATTCCACCACTACTAACACATGTCGGTAGATTGGGCCTAGGGAAAAGGCTGAACTGCTTCATCAGGGTTTTAGAGCTAAGCGTTGAGCTGAAGATGTCCTTCTCCCCAATACTTGTCGTCCTGAACCTATGCTTACAAAATTTTCATTTCTCTCTAGGGATGTTAAGAAAATTCTTGATAATCTTGATAGCTGGGGTGGAGATCCCGATGGTTTCTTCCTTTTGTTTTTTAAAAAGGTTTCTAGTTTATTGTCTCCCAAAATTAATAGGTTGTATAGATTTTTATATCGACAAAGAATCTTTGTGGACGAGCGCAAGCTTAGTAATAGTACCTATTGCAAAGAGTGGCATATCTGCAGACTGCGGTAACTACAGGCCAATTTCTATTCTCCTTGTGCTCTCCAAAGTTGCAGAAAAACTTATGTTTTTGTAACCCACTTTGCAAGTATGTGGAATGAAAAGGATTATTATATGATAATCAATATGCATATAGGAAATAGTCAGGTACCTGTGAGGCTCTTTTAGGTTTGACATGCCGTGTACATGAGAACCTTGATAAGGGTTTTGAGTGCAGAGAATTTAAAAAAGATTTTGTTGCTGTTTTTGATTTAGTAAATCATATGTTACTTGTATATAAACTCCAGAGTGAGTGGATATGTTTTACGATTACTTCAAGATTTCCTTATTGGTAGGCAGCAGCGAATTGCTGTTGATGGGATCTTCAGCAAACCAACACTTATTGTGTCAGGAGTTCCACAGAGTAGTGTTCTTGGTCCACTATTGTTTTTAGTATAAACAAGTGACATGGATGTTGGCCTGAAAACCAAGAATATTCAGTTTGCTGATGAAGCAACACTTACGGGTGTGGTAAAGCCTCTACTTATGAGAAATGAAGCTGCCCTTAGTCTCAGTCATAACATTGAGCAGATTAGTGAATGGTGTTGTCGGTGGGGTATGAGGCTGAATTCCAGTAAAACGAAAACACTATTGATTAGCAGATCTCGTACAAATGTTCTACCTCGCCCTCCCCTTCAGGTGGATGGGACTCTGCTAAATGAGTCTGAAGCTATAACTATTTTTGGTGTAACTTTTGAATTACATTTTACTTTTGAGAAACACCTAATGAAAGTGTCAGCAAATGTCGCACGAAAGTTAGCTATTGTACGTAAGGCCGCACATATTTATAACGGTGATAAAATCATTGCAACCTGTTTTAGGTCGTTTGTCCTCCCTTTACTAGAATACTGTTCTCCAGTGTAGATGTCTGGTTCTGCCAGAGATTTATCATTTTTAGACAGAGTGGTTCATAGCGGTTTGTTTCTGTTCCCTAACATTAGCAGTTATAACTTGGACC